>NW_027095937.1:0-87000 GCF_963924715.1 Thunnus thynnus | reverse complement strand
GCCCTGACCCTGCCAGCGCAGCCGAGCCTTTTGGGTGAGTCTGCATCGGTTCTGATGAAAAGCGACTAGTTTAGGCCCAATAACACTGAAATTGACAGAAACACATGAAAATGCATGTACGGTGTGCGCCGTGACCCTGCCAGCGCAGCCGAGCCTTTTGGGTGAGTCTGCATCGGTTCTGATGAAAAGCGACTGGATTGGGCCCAATAACATTGAAATTGACAGAAAAACATGAAAATGCATGTAACGGTGTGCGCCGTGACCCTGCCAGCGCAGCCGAGGCTTTAGGGTGAGTCTGCATCGGTTCTGATGAAAAGCCACTAGTTTGGGCCCAATAACACTGAAATTGACAGAAACACTTGAAAATGCATGTACGGTGTGCGCCCTGACCCTGCCAGCGCAGCCGAGCCTTTTGGGTGAGTCTGCATCGGTTCTGATGAAAAGCGACTAGTTTAGGCCCAATAACACTGAAATTGACAGAAACACATGAAAATGCATGTACGGTGTGCGCCGTGACCCTGTCAGCGCAGCCGAGCCTTTTGGGTGAGTCTGCATCGGTTCTGATGAAAAGCGACTGGATTGGGCCCAATAACATTGAAATTGACAGAAAAACATGAAAATGCATGTAACGGTGTGCGCCATGACCCTGCCAGCGCAGCCGAGGCTTTAGGGTGAGTCTGCATCGGTTCTGATGAAAAGCGACTAGTTTGGGCCCAATAACACTGAAATTGACAAAAAAACATGAAAATGCATGTACGGTGTGCGCCGTGACCCTGCCAGCGCAGCCGAGGCTTTAGGGTGAGTCTGCATCGGTTCTGATGAAAAGCGACTAGTTTAGGCCCAATAACACTGAAATTGACAGAAACACATGAAAAGGCATGTACGGTGTGCGCCCTAACCCTGCCAGCGCAGCTGAGGCTTTAGGGTGAGTCTGCATCGGTTCTGATGAAAAGCCAATAGTTTGGGCCCAATAACACTGAAATTGACGGAAACACATGAAAATGCATGTACGGTGTGCGCCGTGACCCTGCCAGCGCAGCCGAGCCTTTAGGGTGAGTCTGCATCGGTTCTGATGAAAAGCCACTAGTTTGGGCCCAATAACACTGAAATTGACAGAAACACATGAAAATGCATGTACGGTGTGCGCCGTGACCCTGCCAGCGCAGCCGAGCCTTTTGGGTGAGTCTGCATCGGTTCTGATGAAAAGCCATTAGTTTGGGCCCAATAACACTGAAATTGACAGAAACACATGAAAATGCATGTACGGTGTGCGCCGTGACCCTGCCAGCGCAGCCGAGCCTTTTGGGTGAGTCTGCATCGGTTCTGATGAAAAGCCACTAGTTTAGGCCCAATAACACTGAAATTGACAGAAACACATGAAAATGCATGTACGGTGTGCACCGTGACCCTGCCAGTGCAGCCGAGGCTTTAGGGTGAGTCTGCATCGGTTCTGATGAAAAGCGACTAGTTTAGGCCCAATAACACTGAAATTGACAGAAACACATGAAAATGCATGTAACGGTGTGCGCCGTGACCCTGCCAGCGCAGCCGAGGCTTTAGGGTGAGTCTGCATCGGTTCTGATGAAAAGCGACTAGTTTAGGCCCAATAACACTGAAATTGACAGAAACACATGAAAATGCATGTACGGTGTGCGCCGTGACCCTGCCAGCGCAGCCGAGCCTTTTGGGTGAGTCTGCATCGGTTCTGATGAAAAGCCACTAGTTTGGGCCCAATAACACTGAAATTGACAGAAAAACATGAAAATGCATGTAACGGTGTGCGCCGTGACCCTGCCAGCGCAGCCGAGGCTTTAGGGTGAGTCTGCATCGGTTCTGATGAAAAGCGACTAGTTTGGGCCCAATAACACTGAAATTGACAGAAACACATGAAAATGCATGTACGGTGTGCGCCCTAACCCTGCCAGCGCAGCTGAGCCTTTTGGGTGAGTCTGCATCGGTTCTGATGAAAAGCCATTAGTTTGGGCCCAATAACACTGAAATTGACAGAAACACATGAAAATGCATGTACGGTGTGCGCCGTGACCCTGCCAGCGCAGCCGAGCCTTTTGGGTGAGTCTGCATCGGTTCTGATGAAAAGCGACTAGTTTGGGCCCAATAACACTGAAATTGACAGAAACACATGAAAATGCATGTACGGTGTGCGCCCTGACCCTGCCAGCGCAGCCGAGCTTTTTGGGTGAGTCTGCATCGGTTTTGATGAAAAGCGACTAGTTTAGGCCCAATAACACTGAAATTGACAGAAACACATGAAAATGCATGTACGGTGTGCGCCGTGACCCTGCCAGCGCAGCCGAGCCATTTGGGTGAGTCTGCATCGGTTCTGATGAAAAGCGACTGGATTGGGCCCAATAACACTGAAATTGACAGAAACACATGAAAATGCATGTACGGTGTGCGCCGTGACCCTGCCAGCGCAGCCGAGCCTTTTGGGTGAGTCTGCATTGGTTCTGATGAAAAGCCACTGGATTGGGCCCAATAACACTGAAATTGACAGAAACACATGAAAATGCATGTACGGTGTGCGCCGTGACCCTGCCAGCGCAGCCGAGCCTTTTGGGTGAGTCTGCATCGGTTCTGATGAAAAGCCACTAGTTTAGGCCCAATAACACTGAAATTGACAGAAACACATGAAAATGCATGTACGGTGTGCGCCGTGACCCTGCCAGCGCAGCCGAGGCTTTAGGGTGAGTCTGCATCGGTTCTGATGAAAAGCGACTAGTTTGGGCCCAATAACACTGAAATTGACAAAAAAACATGAAAATGCATGTACGGTGTGCGCCGTGACCCTGCCAGCGCAGCCGAGGCTTTAGGGTGAGTCTGCATCGTTTCTGATGAAAAGCCACTAGTTTGGGCCCAATAACACTGAAATTGACAGAAACACATGAAAATGCATGTACGGTGTGCGCCGTGACCCTGCCAGCGCAGCCGAGCCTTTTGGGTGAGTCTGCATCGGTTCTGATGAAAAGCGACTGGATTGGGCCCAATAACATTGAAATTGACAGAAAAACATGAAAATGCATGTAACGGTGTGCGCCGTGACCCTGCCAGCGCAGCCGAGGCTTTAGGGTGAGTCTGCATCGGTTCTGATGAAAAGCGACTAGTTTGGGCCCAATAACACTGAAATTGACAGAAACACTTGAAAATGCATGTACGGTGTGCGCCCTGACCCTGCCAGCGCAGCCGAGCCTTTTGGGTGAGTCTGCATCGGTTCTGATGAAAAGCCACTAGTTTAGGCCCAATAACACTGAAATTGACAGAAACACATGAAAATGCATGTACGGTGTGCGCCGTGACCCTGTCAGCGCAGCCGAGCCTTTTGGGTGAGTCTACATCGGTTCTGATGAAAAGCGACTGGATTGGGCCCAATAACATTGAAATTGACAGAAAAACATGAAAATGCATGTAACGGTGTGCGCCATGACCCTGCCAGCGCAGCCGAGGCTTTAGGGTGAGTCTGCATCGGTTCTGATGAAAAGCGACTAGTTTGGGCCCAATAACACTGAAATTGACAAAAAAACATGAAAATGCATGTACGGTGTGCGCCGTGACCCTGCCAGCGCAGCCGAGGCTTTAGGGTGAGTCTGCATCGGTTCTGATGAAAAGCGACTAGTTTAGGCCCAATAACACTGAAATTGACAGAAACACATGAAAATGCATGTACGGTGTGCGCCCTAACCCTGCCAGCGCAGCCGAGGCTTTAGGGTGAGTCTGCATCGGTTCTGATGAAAAGCCACTAGTTTGGGCCCAATAACACTGAAATTGACGGAAACACATGAAAATGCATGTACGGTGTGCGCCGTGACCCTGCCAGCGCAGCCGAGCCTTTAGGGTGAGTCTGCATCGGTTCTGATGAAAAGCCACTAGTTTGGGCCCAATAACACTGAAATTGACAGAAACACATGAAAATGCATGTACGGTGTGCGCCCTAACCCTGCCAGCGCAGCTGAGCCTTTTGGGTGAGTCTGCATCGGTTCTGATGAAAAGCCATTAGTTTGGGCCCAATAACACTGAAATTGACAGAAACACATGAAAATGCATGTACGGTGTGCGCCGTGACCCTGCCAGCGCAGCCGAGCCTTTTGGGTGAGTCTGCATCGGTTCTGATGAAAAGCCACTAGTTTAGGCCCAATAACACTGAAATTGACAGAAACACATGAAAATGCATGTACGGTGTGCGCCGTGACCCTGCCAGTGCAGCCGAGGCTTTAGGGTGAGTCTGCATCGGTTCTGATGAAAAGCGACTAGTTTAGGCCCAATAACACTGAAATTGACAGAAACACATGAAAATGCATGTAACGGTGTGCGCCGTGACCCTGCCAGCGCAGCCGAGGCTTTAGGGTGAGTCTGCATCGGTTCTGATGAAAAGCCACTAGTTTGGGCCCAATAACACTGAAATTGACAGAAACACATGAAAATGCATGTACGGTGTGCGCCCTAACCCTGCCAGCGCAGCTGAGCCTTTTGGGTGAGTCTGCATCGGTTCTGATGAAAAGCCATTAGTTTGGGCCCAATAACACTGAAATTGACAGAAACACATGAAAATGCATGTACGGTGTGCGCCGTGACCCTGCCAGCGCAGCCGAGCCTTTTGGGTGAGTCTGCATCGGTTCTGATGAAAAGCCACTAGTTTAGGCCCAATAACACTGAAATTGACAGAAACACATGAAAATGCATGTACGGTGTGCGCCGTGACCCTGCCAGTGCAGCCGAGGCTTTAGGGTGAGTCTGCATCGGTTCTGATGAAAAGCGACTAGTTTAGGCCCAATAACACTGAAATTGACAGAAACACATGAAAATGCATGTAACGGTGTGCGCCGTGACCCTGCCAGCGCAGCCGAGGCTTTAGGGTGAGTCTGCATCGGTTCTGATGAAAAGCGACTAGTTTAGGCCCAATAACACTGAAATTGACAGAAACACATGAAAATGCATGTACGGTGTGCGCCGTGACCCTGCCAGCGCAGCCGAGCCTTTTGGGTGAGTCTGCATCGGTTCTGATGAAAAGCCACTAGTTTGGGCCCAATAACACTGAAATTGACAGAAAAACATGAAAATGCATGTAACGGTGTGCGCCGTGACCCTGCCAGCGCAGCCGAGGCTTTAGGGTGAGTCTGCATCGGTTCTGATGAAAAGCGACTAGTTTGGGCCCAATAACACTGAAATTGACAGAAACACATGAAAATGCATGTACGGTGTGCGCCCTAACCCTCCCAGCGCAGCTGAGCCTTTTGGGTGAGTCTGCATCGGTTCTGATGAAAAGCCATTAGTTTGGGCCCAATAACACTGAAATTGACAGAAACACATGAAAATGCATGTACGGTGTGCGCCGTGACCCTGCCAGCGCAGCCGAGCCTTTTGGGTGAGTCTGCATCGGTTCTGATGAAAAGCCACTAGTTTGGGCCCAATAACACTGAAATTGACGGAAACACATGAAAATGCATGTACGGTGTGCGCCGTGACCCTGCCAGCGCAGCCGAGCCTTTTGGGTGAGTCTGCATCGGTTCTGATGAAAAGCGACTAGTTTAGGCCCAATAACACTGAAATTGACAGAAACACATGAAAATGCATGTACGGTGTGCGCCGTGACCCTGCCAGCGCAGCCGAGCCTTTTGGGTGAGTCTGCATCGGTTCTGATGAAAAGCGACTAGTTTGGGCCCAATAAAACTGAAATTGACAGAAACACATGAAAATGCATGTACGGTGTGCGCCCTGACCCTGCCAGCGCAGCCGAGTCTTTTGGGTGAGTCTGCATCGGTTTTGATGAAAAGCGACTAGTTTAGGCCCAATAACACTGAAATTGACAGAAACACATGAAAATGCATGTACGGTGTGCGCCGTGACCCTGCCAGCGCAGCCGAGCCATTTGGGTGAGTCTGCATCGGTTCTGATGAAAAGCGACTGGATTGGGCCCAATAACACTGAAATTGACAGAAACACATGAAAATGCATGTACGGTGTGCGCCGTGACCCTGCCAGCGCAGCCGAGCCTTTTGGGTGAGTCTGCATCGGTTCTGATGAAAAGCGACTAGTTTAGGCCCAATCACACTGAAATTGACAGAAACACATGAAAATGCATGTACGGTGTGCGCCCTAACCCTGCCAGCGCAGCCGAGCCTTTTGGGTGAGTCTGCATCGGTTCTGATGAAAAGCGACTAGTTTAGGCCCAATAACACTGAAATTGACAGAAACACATGAAAATGCATGTAACGGTGTGCGCCGTGACCCTGCCAGCGCAGCCGAGGCTTTAGGGTGAGTCTGCATCGGTTCTGATGAAAAGCGACTAGTTTGGGCCCAATAACACTGAAATTGACAGAAACACATGAAAATGCATGTACGGTGTGCGCCGTGACCCTGCCAGCGCAGCCGAGCCTTTTGGGTGAGTCTGCATCGGTTCTGATGAAAAGCCACTAGTTTGGGCCCAATAACACTGAAATTGACAGAAAAACATGAAAATGCATGTAACGGTGTGCGCCGTGACCATGCCAGCGCAGCCGAGCCTTTTGGGTGAGTCTGCATCGGTTCTGATGAAAAGCAACTAGTTTAGGCCCAATAACACTGAAATTGACAGAAACACATGAAAATGCATGTAACGGTGTGCGCCGTGACCCTGCCAGCGCAGCCGAGGCTTTAGGGTGAGTCTGCATCGGTTCTGATGAAAAGCCACTAGTTTGGGCCCAATAACACTGAAATTGACAGAAACACATGAAAATGCATGTACGGTGTGCGCCGTGACCCTGCCAGCGCAGCCGAGCCTTTTGGGTGAGTCTGCATCGGTTCTGATGAAAAGCGACTGGATTGGGCCCAATAACACTGAAATTGACAGAAAAACATGAAAATGCATGTAACGGTGTGCGCCGTGACCCTGCCAGCGCAGCCGAGCCTTTTGGGTGAGTCTGCATCGGATCTGATGAAAAGCGACTGGTTTGGGCCCAATAACACTGAAATTGACAGAAACACATGAAAATGCATGTACGGTGTGCGCCCTAACCCTGCCAGCGCAGCCGAGCCTTTTGGGTGAATCTGCATCGGTTCTGATGAAAAGCCACTAGTTTGGGCCCAATAACACTGAAATTGACAAAAAAACATGAAAATGCATGTACGGTGTGCGCCGTGACCCTGCCAGCGCAGCCGAGGCTTTAGGGTGAGTCTGCATCGGTTCTGATGAAAAGCGACTAGTTTAGGCCCAATAACACTGAAATTGACAGAAACACATGAAAATGCATGTACGGTGTGCGCCCTAACCCTGCCAGCGCAGCCGAGGCTTTAGGGTGAGTCTGCATCGGTTCTGATGAAAAGCCACTAGTTTGGGCCCAATAACACTGAAATTGACGGAAACACATGAAAATGCATGTACGGTGTGCGCCGTGACCCTGCCAGCGCAGCCGAGCCTTTAGGGTGAGTCTGCATCGGTTCTGATGAAAAGCCACTAGTTTGGGCCCAATAACACTGAAATTGACAGAAACACATGAAAATGCATGTACGGTGTGCGCCCTAACCCTGCCAGCGCAGCTGAGCCTTTTGGGTGAGTCTGCATCGGTTCTGATGAAAAGCCATTAGTTTGGGCCCAATAACACTGAAATTGACAGAAACACATGAAAATGCATGTACGGTGTGCGCCGTGACCCTGCCAGCGCAGCCGAGCCTTTTGGGTGAGTCTGCATCGGTTCTGATGAAAAGCCACTAGTTTAGGCCCAATAACACTGAAATTGACAGAAACACATGAAAATGCATGTACGGTGTGCGCCGTGACCCTGCCAGTGCAGCCGAGGCTTTAGGGTGAGTCTGCATCGGTTCTGATGAAAAGCGACTAGTTTAGGCCCAATAACACTGAAATTGACAGAAACACATGAAAATGCATGTAACGGTGTGCGCCGTGACCCTGCCAGCGCAGCCGAGGCTTTAGGGTGAGTCTGCATCGGTTCTGATGAAAAGCCACTAGTTTGGGCCCAATAACACTGAAATTGACAGAAACACATGAAAATGCATGTACGGTGTGCGCCCTAACCCTGCCAGCGCAGCTGAGCCTTTTGGGTGAGTCTGCATCGGTTCTGATGAAAAGCCATTAGTTTGGGCCCAATAACACTGAAATTGACAGAAACACATGAAAATGCATGTACGGTGTGCGCCGTGACCCTGCCAGCGCAGCCGAGCCTTTTGGGTGAGTCTGCATCGGTTCTGATGAAAAGCCACTAGTTTAGGCCCAATAACACTGAAATTGACAGAAACACATGAAAATGCATGTACGGTGTGCGCCGTGACCCTGCCAGTGCAGCCGAGGCTTTAGGGTGAGTCTGCATCGGTTCTGATGAAAAGCGACTAGTTTAGGCCCAATAACACTGAAATTGACAGAAACACATGAAAATGCATGTAACGGTGTGCGCCGTGACCCTGCCAGCGCAGCCGAGGCTTTAGGGTGAGTCTGCATCGGTTCTGATGAAAAGCGACTAGTTTAGGCCCAATAACACTGAAATTGACAGAAACACATGAAAATGCATGTACGGTGTGCGCCGTGACCCTGCCAGCGCAGCCGAGCCTTTTGGGTGAGTCTGCATCGGTTCTGATGAAAAGCCACTAGTTTGGGCCCAATAACACTGAAATTGACAGAAAAACATGAAAATGCATGTAACGGTGTGCGCCGTGACCCTGCCAGCGCAGCCGAGGCTTTAGGGTGAGTCTGCATCGGTTCTGATGAAAAGCGACTAGTTTGGGCCCAATAACACTGAAATTGACAGAAACACATGAAAATGCATGTACGGTGTGCGCCCTAACCCTCCCAGCGCAGCTGAGCCTTTTGGGTGAGTCTGCATCGGTTCTGATGAAAAGCCATTAGTTTGGGCCCAATAACACTGAAATTGACAGAAACACATGAAAATGCATGTACGGTGTGCGCCGTGACCCTGCCAGCGCAGCCGAGCCTTTTGGGTGAGTCTGCATCGGTTCTGATGAAAAGCCACTAGTTTGGGCCCAATAACACTGAAATTGACGGAAACACATGAAAATGCATGTACGGTGTGCGCCGTGACCCTGCCAGCGCAGCCGAGCCTTTTGGGTGAGTCTGCATCGGTTCTGATGAAAAGCGACTAGTTTAGGCCCAATAACACTGAAATTGACAGAAACACATGAAAATGCATGTACGGTGTGCGCCGTGACCCTGCCAGCGCAGCCGAGCCTTTTGGGTGAGTCTGCATCGGTTCTGATGAAAAGCGACTAGTTTGGGCCCAATAAAACTGAAATTGACAGAAACACATGAAAATGCATGTACGGTGTGCGCCCTGACCCTGCCAGCGCAGCCGAGTCTTTTGGGTGAGTCTGCATCGGTTTTGATGAAAAGCGACTAGTTTAGGCCCAATAACACTGAAATTGACAGAAACACATGAAAATGCATGTACGGTGTGCGCCGTGACCCTGCCAGCGCAGCCGAGCCATTTGGGTGAGTCTGCATCGGTTCTGATGAAAAGCGACTGGATTGGGCCCAATAACACTGAAATTGACAGAAACACATGAAAATGCATGTACGGTGTGCGCCGTGACCCTGCCAGCGCAGCCGAGCCTTTTGGGTGAGTCTGCATCGGTTCTGATGAAAAGCGACTAGTTTAGGCCCAATCACACTGAAATTGACAGAAACACATGAAAATGCATGTACGGTGTGCGCCCTAACCCTGCCAGCGCAGCCGAGCCTTTTGGGTGAGTCTGCATCGGTTCTGATGAAAAGCGACTAGTTTAGGCCCAATAACACTGAAATTGACAGAAACACATGAAAATGCATGTAACGGTGTGCGCCGTGACCCTGCCAGCGCAGCCGAGGCTTTAGGGTGAGTCTGCATCGGTTCTGATGAAAAGCGACTAGTTTGGGCCCAATAACACTGAAATTGACAGAAACACATGAAAATGCATGTACGGTGTGCGCCGTGACCCTGCCAGCGCAGCCGAGCCTTTTGGGTGAGTCTGCATCGGTTCTGATGAAAAGCCACTAGTTTGGGCCCAATAACACTGAAATTGACAGAAAAACATGAAAATGCATGTAACGGTGTGCGCCGTGACCATGCCAGCGCAGCCGAGCCTTTTGGGTGAGTCTGCATCGGTTCTGATGAAAAGCAACTAGTTTAGGCCCAATAACACTGAAATTGACAGAAACACATGAAAATGCATGTAACGGTGTGCGCCGTGACCCTGCCAGCGCAGCCGAGGCTTTAGGGTGAGTCTGCATCGGTTCTGATGAAAAGCGACTGGATTGGGCCCAATAACACTGAAATTGACAGAAAAACATGAAAATGCATGTAACGGTGTGCGCCGTGACCCTGCCAGCGCAGCCGAGCCTTTTGGGTGAGTCTGCATCGGATCTGATGAAAAGCGACTGGTTTGGGCCCAATAACACTGAAATTGACAGAAACACATGAAAATGCATGTACGGTGTGCGCCCTAACCCTGCCAGCGCAGCCGAGCCTTTTGGGTGAATCTGCATCGGTTCTGATGAAAAGCCACTAGTTTGGGCCCAATAACACTGAAATTGATAGAAACACATGAAAATGCATGTACGGCGTGCGCCGTGACACTGCCAGCGCAGCCGAGCCTTTTGGGTGAGTCTGCATCGGTTCTGATGAAAAGCGACTGGATTGGGCCCAATAACACTGAAATTGACAGAAACACATGAAAATGCATGTACGGTGTGCGCCGTGACCCTGCCAGCGCAGCCGAGCCTTTTGGGTGAGTCTGCATCGGTTCTGATGAAAAGCGACTAATTTAGGCCCAATAACACTGAAATTGACAGAAACACATGAAAATGCATGTACGGTGTGCGCCGTGACCCTGCCAGCGCAGCCGAGCCTTTTGGGTGAGTCTGCATCGGTTCTGATGAAAAGCCACTAGTTTGGGCCCAATAACACTGAAATTGACAGAAAAACATGAAAATGCATGTAACGGTGTGCGCCGTGACCCTGCCAGCGCAGCCGAGGCTTTAGGGTGAGTCTGCATCGGTTCTGATGAAAAGCGACTAGTTTGGGCCCAATAACACTGAAATTGACAGAAACACATGAAAATGCATGTACGGTGTGCGCCCTAACCCTCCCAGCGCAGCTGAGCCTTTTGGGTGAGTCTGCATCGGTTCTGATGAAAAGCCATTAGTTTGGGCCCAATAACACTGAAATTGACAGAAACACATGAAAATGCATGTACGGTGTGCGCCGTGACCCTGCCAGCGCAGCCGAGCCTTTTGGGTGAGTCTGCATCGGTTCTGATGAAAAGCCACTAGTTTGGGCCCAATAACACTGAAATTGACGGAAACACATGAAAATGCATGTACGGTGTGCGCCGTGACCCTGCCAGCGCAGCCGAGCCTTTTGGGTGAGTCTGCATCGGTTCTGATGAAAAGCGACTAGTTTAGGCCCAATAACACTGAAATTGACAGAAACACATGAAAATGCATGTACGGTGTGCGCCGTGACCCTGCCAGCGCAGCCGAGCCTTTTGGGTGAGTCTGCATCGGTTCTGATGAAAAGCGACTAGTTTGGGCCCAATAAAACTGAAATTGACAGAAACACATGAAAATGCATGTACGGTGTGCGCCCTGACCCTGCCAGCGCAGCCGAGTCTTTTGGGTGAGTCTGCATCGGTTTTGATGAAAAGCGACTAGTTTAGGCCCAATAACACTGAAATTGACAGAAACACATGAAAATGCATGTACGGTGTGCGCCGTGACCCTGCCAGCGCAGCCGAGCCATTTGGGTGAGTCTGCATCGGTTCTGATGAAAAGCGACTGGATTGGGCCCAATAACACTGAAATTGACAGAAACACATGAAAATGCATGTACGGTGTGCGCCGTGACCCTGCCAGCGCAGCCGAGCCTTTTGGGTGAGTCTGCATTGGTTCTGATGAAAAGCCACTGGATTGGGCCCAATAACACTGAAATTGACAGAAACACATGAAAATGCATGTACGGTGTGCGCCGTGACCCTGCCAGCGCAGCCGAGCCTTTTGGGTGAGTCTGCATCGGTTCTGATGAAAAGCGACTAGTTTAGGCCCAATAACACTGAAATTGACAGAAACACATGAAAATGCATGTACGGTGTGCGCCGTGACCCTGCCAGCGCAGCCGAGGCTTTAGGGTGAGTCTGCATCGGTTCTGATGAAAAGCGACTAGTTTGGGCCCAATAACACTGAAATTGACAAAAAAACATGAAAATGCATGTACGGTGTGCGCCGTGACCCTGCCAGCGCAGCCGAGGCTTTAGGGTGAGTCTGCATCGTTTCTGATGAAAAGCCACTAGTTTGGGCCCAATAACACTGAAATTGACAGAAACACATGAAAATGCATGTACGGTGTGCGCCGTGACCCTGCCAGCGCAGCCGAGCCTTTTGGGTGAGTCTGCATCGGTTCTGATGAAAAGCCACTAGTTTGGGCCCAATAACACTGAAATTGACAGAAAAACATGAAAATGCATGTAACGGTGTGCGCCGTGACCCTTCCAGCGCAGCCGAGGCTTTAGGGTGAGTCTGCATCGGTTCTGATGAAAAGCGACTAGTTTGGGCCCAATAACACTGAAATTGACAGAAACACATGAAAATGCATGTACGGTGTGCGCCCTAACCCTGCCAGCGCAGCTGAGCCTTTTGGGTGAGTCTGCATCGGTTCTGATGAAAAGCGACTAGTTTAGGCCCAATAACACTGAAATTGACAGAAACACATGAAAATGCATGTACGGTGTGCGCCCTGACCCTGCCAGCGCAGCCGAGCCTTTTGGGTGAGTCTGCATCGGTTCTGATGAAAAGCGACTAGTTTAGGCCCAATAACACTGAAATTGACAGAAACACATGAAAATGCATGTAACGGTGTGCGCCGTGACCCTGCCAGCGCAGCCGAAGCTTTAGGGTGAGTCTGCATCGGTTCTGATGAAAAGCGACTAGTTTGGGCCCAATAACACTGAAATTGACAGAAACACATGAAAATGCATGTACGGTGTGCGCCGTGACCCTGCCAGCGCAGCTGAGCCTTTTGGGTGAGTCTGCATCGGTTCTGATGAAAAGCCACTAGTTTGGGCCCAATAACACTGAAATTGACAGAAAAACATGAAAATGCATGTAACGGTGTGCGCCGTGACCATGCCAGCGCAGCCGAGCCTTTTGGGTGAGTCTGCATCGGTTCTGATGAAAAGCAACTAGTTTAGGCCCAATAACACTGAAATTGACAGAAACACATGAAAATGCATGTACGGTGTGCGCCGTGACCCTGCCAGCGCAGCCGAGGCTTTAGAGTGAGTCTGCATCGGTTCTGATGAAAAGCGACTAGTTTGGGCCCAATAACACTGAAATTGACAGAAAAACATGAAAATGCATGTACGGTGTGCGCCGTGACCCTGCCAGCGCAGCCGAGGCTTTAGGGTGAGTCTGCATCGGTTCTGATGAAGAACGACTAGTTTGGGCCCAATAACACTGAAATTGACAGAAAAACATGAAAATGCATGTAACGGTGTGCGCCGTGACCCTGCCAGCGCAGCCGAGGCTTTAGGGTGAGTCTGCATCGGTTCTGATGAAAAGCGACTAGTTTGGGCCCAATAACACTGAAATTGACAGAAACACATGAAAATGCATGTACGGTGTGCGCCCTGACCCTGCCAGCGCAGCCGAGCCTTTTGGGTGAGTCTGCATCGGTTCTGATGAAAAGCGACTAGTTTAGGCCCAATAACACTGAAATTGACAGAAACACATGAAAATGCATGTACGGTGTGCGCCCTAACCCTGCCAGCGCAGCCGAGCCTTTTGGGTGAGTCTGCATCGGTTCTGATGAAAAGCGACTAGTTTAGGCCCAATAACACTGAAATTGACAGAAACACATGAAAATGCATGTACGGTGTGCGCCGTGACCCTGCCAGCGCAGCCGAGGCTTTAGGGTGAGTCTGCATCGGTTCTGATGAAAAGCGACTAGTTTGGGCCCAATAACACTGAAATTGACAGAAACACATGAAAATGCATGTACGGTGTGCGCCGTGACCCTGCCAGCGCAGCCGAGCCTTTTGGGTGAGTCTGCATCGGTTCTGATGAAAAGCCACTAGTTTGGGCCCAATAACACTGAAATTGACAGAAAAACATGAAAATGCATGTAACGGTGTGCGCCGTGACCATGCCAGCGCAGCCGAGCCTTTTGGGTGAGTCTGCATCGGTTCTGATGAAAAGCAACTAGTTTAGGCCCAATAACACTGAAATTGACAGAAACACATGAAAATGCATGTACGGTGTGCGCCGTGACCCTGCCAGCGCAGCCGAGCCTTTTGGGTGAGTCTGCATCGGTTCTGATGAAAAGCGACTGGATTGGGCCCAATAACACTGAAATTGACAGAAAAACATGAAAATGCATGTAACGGTGTGCGCCGTGACCCTGCCAGCGCAGCCGAGCCTTTTGGGTGAGTCTGCATCGGATCTGATGAAAAGCGACTGGTTTGGGCCCAATAACACTGAAATTGACAGAAACACATGAAAATGCATGTACGGTGTGCGCCCTAACCCTGCCAGCGCAGCCGAGCCTTTTGGGTGAATCTGCATCGGTTCTGATGAAAAGCCACTAGTTTGGGCCCAATAACACTGAAATTGATAGAAACACATGAAAATGCATGTACGGCGTGCGCCGTGACACTGCCAGCGCAGCCGAGCCTTTTGGGTGAGTCTGCATCGGTTCTGATGAAAAGCGACTAGTTTAGGCCCAATAACACTGAAATTGACAGAAACACATGAAAATGCATGTACGGTGTGCGCCGTGACCCTGCCAGCGCAGCCGAGCCTTTTGGGTGAGTCTGCATCGGTTCTGATGAAAAGCGACTAGTTAAGGCCCAATAACACTGAAATTGACAGAAAAACATGAAAATGCATGTAACGGTGTGCGCCGTGACCCTGCCAGCGCAGCTGAGGCTTTAGGGTGAGTCTGCATCGGTTCTGATGAAAAGCGACTAGTTTAGGCCCAATAACACTGAAATTGACAGAAACACATGAAAATGCATGTACGGTGTGCGCCCTGACCCTGCCAGCGCAGCCGAGCCTTTTGGGTGAGTCTGCATCGGTTCTGATGAAAAGCGACTAGTTTAGGCCCAATAACACTGAAATTGACAGAAACACATGAAAATGCATGTACGGTGTGCGCCGTGACCCTGCCAGCGCAGCCGAGCCTTTTGGGTGAGTCTGCATCAGTTCTGATGAAAAGCGACTAGTTTAGGCCCAATAACACTGAAATTGACAGAAAAACATGAAAATGCATGTAACGGTGTGCGCCGTGACCCTGCCAGCGCAGCCGAGGCTTTAGGGTGAGTCTGCATCGGTTCTGATGAAAAGCGACTGGTTTGGGCCCAATAACACTGAAATTGACAGAAACACTTGAAAATGCATGTACGGTGTGCGCCCTGACCCTGCCAGCGCAGCCGAGCCTTTTGGGTGAGTCTGCATCGGTTCTGATGAAAAGCGACTAGTTTGGGCCCAATAACACTGAAATTGACAAAAAAACATGAAAATGCATGTACGGTGTGCGCCGTGACCCTGCCAGCGCAGCCGAGGCTTTAGGGTGAGTCTGCATCGGTTCAGATGAAAAGCGACTAGTTTAGGCCCAATAACACTGAAATTGACAGAAACACATGAAAATGCATGTACGGTGTGCGCCGTGACCCTGCCAGTGCAGCCGAGGCTTTAGGGTGAGTCTGCATCGGTTCTGATGAAAAGCGACTAGTTTAGGCCCAATAACACTGAAATTGACAGAAACACATGAAAATGCATGTAACGGTGTGCGCCGTGACCCTGCCAGCGCAGCCGAGGCTTTAGGGTGAGTCTGCATCGGTTCTGATGAAAAGCGACTAGTTTGGGCCCAATAACACTGAAATTGACAGAAACACATGAAAATGCATGTACGGTGTGCGCCGTGACCCTGCCAGCGCAGCCGAGCCTTTTGGGTGAGTCTGCATCGGTTCTGATGAAAAGCCACTAGTTTGGGCCCAATAACACTGAAATTGACAGAAAAACATGAAAATGCATGTAACGGTGTGCGCCGTGACCCTGCCAGCGCAGCCGAGGCTTTAGGGTGAGTCTGCATCGGTTCTGATGAAAAGCGACTAGTTTGGGCCCAATAACACTGAAATTGACAGAAACACATGAAAATGCATGTACGGTGTGCGCCCTAACCCTGCCAGCGCAGCTGAGCCTTTTGGGTGAGTCTGCATCGGTTCTGATGAAAAGCCATTAGTTTGGGCCCAATAACACTGAAATTGACAGAAACACATGAAAATGCATGTACGGTGTGCGCCGTGACCCTGCCAGCGCAGCCGAGCCTTTTGGGTGAGTCTGCATCGGTTCTGATGAAAAGCCACTAGTTTGGGCCCAATAACACTGAAATTGACGGAAACACATGAAAATGCATGTACGGTGTGCGCCCTAACCCTGCCAGCGCAGCTGAGCCTTTTGGGTGAGTCTGCATCGGTTCTGATGAAAAGCCATTAGTTTGGGCCCAATAACACTGAAATTGACGGAAACACATGAAAATGCATGTACGGTGTGCGCCGTGACCCTGCCAGCGCAGCCGAGCCTTTTGGGTGAGTCTGCATCGGTTCTGATGAAAAGCGACTAGTTTAGGCCCAATAACACTGAAATTGACAGAAACACATGAAAATGCATGTACGGTGTGCGCCGTGACCCTGCCAGCGCAGCCGAGCCTTTTGGGTGAGTCTGCATCGGTTCTGATGAAAAGCGACTAGTTTGGGCCCAATAACACTGAAATTGACAGAAACACATGAAAATGCATGTACGGTGTGCGCCCTGACCCTGCCAGCGCAGCCGAGCCTTTTGGGTGAGTCTGCATCGGTTTTCATGAAAAGCGACTAGTTTAGGCCCAATAACACTGAAATTGACAGAAACACATGAAAATGCATGTACGGTGTGCGCCCTGACCCTGCCAGCGCAGCCGAGCCTTTTGGGTGAGTCTGCATCGGTTTTCATGAAAAGCGACTAGTTTAGGCCCAATAACACTGAAATTGACAGAAACACATGAAAATGCATGTACGGTGTGCGCCGTGACCCTGCCAGCGCAGCCGAGCCATTTGGGTGAGTCTGCATCGGTTCTGATGAAAAGCGACTGGATTGGGCCCAATAACACTGAAATTGACAGAAACACATGAAAATGCATGTACGGTGTGCGCCCTGACCCTGCCAGCGCAGCCGAGCCTTTTGGGTGAGTCTGCATCGGTTCTGATGAAAAGCGACTAGTTTAGGCCCAATAACACTGAAATTGACAGAAACACATGAAAATGCATGTAACGGTGTGCGCCGTGACCCTGCCAGCGCAGCCGAGGCTTTAGTGTGAGTCTGCATCGGTTCTGATGAAAAGCGACTAGTTTGGGCCCAATAACACTGAAATTGACAGAAACACATGAAAATGCATGTACGGTGTGCGCCCTGACCCTGCCAGCGCAGCCGAGCCTTTTGGGTGAGTCTGCATCGGTTCTGATGAAAAGCGACTAGTTTAGGCCCAATAACACTGAAATTGACAGAAAAACATGAAAATGCATGTAACGGTGTGCGCCGTGACCCTGCCAGCGCAGCCGAGGCTTTAGGGTGAGTCTGCATCGGTTCTGATGAAAAGCGACTAGTTTAGGCCCAATAACACTGAAATTGACAGAAACACATGAAAATGCATGTACGGTGTGCGCCCTGACCCTGCCAGCGCAGCCGAGCCTTTTGGGTGAGTCTGCATCGGTTCTGATGAAAAGCGACTAGTTTAGGCCCAATAACACTGAAATTGACAGAAACACATGAAAATGCATGTACGGTGTGCGCCGTGACCCTGCCAGCGCAGCCGAGCCTTTTGGGTGAGTCTGCATCGGTTCTGATGAAAAGCGACTGGATTGGGCCCAATAACATTGAAATTGACAGAAAAACATGAAAATGCATGTAACGGTGTGCGCCGTGACCCTGCCAGCGCAGCCGAGGCTTTAGGGTGAGTCTGCATCGGTTCTGATGAAAAGCGACTAGTTTGGGCCCAATAACACTGAAATTGACAGAAACACTTGAAAATGCATGTACGGTGTGCGCCCTGACCCTGCCAGCGCAGCCGAGCCTTTTGGGTGAGTCTGCATCGGTTCTGATGAAAAGCGACTAGTTTAGGCCCAATAACACTGAAATTGACAGAAACACATGAAAATGCATGTACGGTGTGCGCCGTGACCCTGTCAGCGCAGCCGAGCCTTTTGGGTGAGTCTGCATCGGTTCTGATGAAAAGCGACTGGATTGGGCCCAATAACATTGAAATTGACAGAAAAACATGAAAATGCATGTAACGGTGTGCGCCATGACCCTGCCAGCGCAGCCGAGGCTTTAGGGTGAGTCTGCATCGGTTCTGATGAAAAGCGACTAGTTTGGGCCCAATAACACTGAAATTGACAAAAAAACATGAAAATGCATGTACGGTGTGCGCCGTGACCCTGCCAGCGCAGCCGAGGCTTTAGGGTGAGTCTGCATCGGTTCAGATGAAAAGCGACTAGTTTAGGCCCAATAACACTGAAATTGACAGAAACACATGAAAATGCATGTACGGTGTGCGCCCTAACCCTGCCAGCGCAGCTGAGGCTTTAGGGTGAGTCTGCATCGGTTCTGATGAAAAGCCACTAGTTTGGGCCCAATAACACTGAAATTGACGGAAACACATGAAAATGCATGTACGGTGTGCGCCGTGACCCTGCCAGCGCAGCCGAGCCTTTAGGATGAGTCTGCATCGGTTCTGATGAAAAGCCACTAGTTTGGGCCCAATAACACTGAAATTGACAGAAACACATGAAAATGCATGTACGGTGTGCGCCCTAACCCTGCCAGCGCAGCTGAGCCTTTTGGGTGAGTCTGCATCGGTTCTGATGAAAAGCCATTAGTTTGGGCCCAATAGCACTGAAATTGACAGAAACACATGAAAATGCATGTACGGTGTGCGCCGTGACCCTGCCAGCGCAGCCGAGCCTTTTGGGTGAGTCTGCATCGGTTCTGATGAAAAGCCACTAGTTTAGGCCCAATAACACTGAAATTGACAGAAACACATGAAAATGCATGTACGGTGTGCGCCGTGACCCTGCCAGTGCAGCCGAGGCTTTAGGGTGAGTCTGCATCGGTTCTGATGAAAAGCGACTAGTTTAGGCCCAATAACACTGAAATTGACAGAAACACATGAAAATGCATGTAACGGTGTGCGCCGTGACCCTGCCAGCGCAGCCGAGGCTTTAGGGTGAGTCTGCATCGGTTCTGATGAAAAGCGACTAGTTTAGGCCCAATAACACTGAAATTGACAGAAACACATGAAAATGCATGTACGGTGTGCGCCGTGACCCTGCCAGCGCAGCCGAGCCTTTTGGGTGAGTCTGCATCGGTTCTGATGAAAAGCCACTAGTTTGGGCCCAATAACACTGAAATTGACAGAAAAACATGAAAATGCATGTAACGGTGTGCGCCGTGACCCTGCCAGCGCAGCCGAGGCTTTAGGGTGAGTCTGCATCGGTTCTGATGAAAAGCGACTAGTTTGGGCCCAATAACACTGAAATTGACAGAAACACATGAAAATGCATGTACGGTGTGCGCCCTAACCCTGCCAGCGCAGCTGAGCCTTTTGGGTGAGTCTGCATCGGTTCTGATGAAAAGCCATTAGTTTGGGCCCAATAACACTGAAATTGACAGAAACACATGAAAATGCATGTACGGTGTGCGCCGTGACCCTGCCAGCGCAGCCGAGCCTTTTGGGTGAGTCTGCATCGGTTCTGATGAAAAGCCACTAGTTTGGGCCCAATAACACTGAAATTGACGGAAACACATGAAAATGCATGTACGGTGTGCGCCGTGACCCTGCCAGCGCAGCCGAGCCTTTTGGGTGAGTCTGCATCGGTTCTGATGAAAAGCGACTAGTTTAGGCCCAATAACACTGAAATTGACAGAAACACATGAAAATGCATGTACGGTGTGCGCCGTGACCCTGCCAGCGCAGCCGAGCCATTTGGGTGAGTCTGCATCGGTTCTGATGAAAAGCGACTGGATTGGGCCCAATAACACTGAAATTGACAGAAACACATGAAAATGCATGTACGGTGTGCGCCGTGACCCTGCCAGCGCAGCCGAGGCTTTAGGGTGAGTCTGCATCGTTTCTGATGAAAAGCCACTAGTTTGGGCCCAATAACACTGAAATTGACAGAAACACATGAAAATGCATGTACGGTGTGCGCCGTGACCCTGCCAGCGCAGCCGAGCCTTTTGGGTGAGTCTGCATCGGTTCTGATGAAAAGCCACTAGTTTGGGCCCAATAACACTGAAATTGACAGAAAAACATGAAAATGCATGTAACGGTGTGCGCCGTGACCCTTCCAGCGCAGCCGAGGCTTTAGGGTGAGTCTGCATCGGTTCTGATGAAAAGCGACTAGTTTGGGCCCAATAACACTGAAATTGACAGAAACACATGAAAATGCATGTACGGTGTGCGCCCTAACCCTGCCAGCGCAGCTGAGCCTTTTGGGTGAGTCTGCATCGGTTCTGATGAAAAGCCATTAGTTTGGGCCCAATAACACTGAAATTGACAGAAACACATGAAAATGCATGTACGGTGTGCGCCGTGACCCTGCCAGCGCAGCCGAGCCTTTTGGGTGAGTCTGCATCGGTTCTGATGAAAAGCCACTAGTTTTGGCCCAATAACACTGAAATTGACGGAAACACATGAAAATGCATGTACGGTGTGCGCCGTGACCCTGCCAGCGCAGCCGAGTCTTTTGGGTGAGTCTGCATCGGTTCTGATGAAAAGCGACTAGTTTAGGCCCAATAACACTGAAATTGACAGAAACACATGAAAATGCATGTACGGTGTGCGCCGTGACCCTGCCAGCGCAGCCGAGCCTTTAGGGTGAGTCTGCATCGGTTCTGATGAAAAGCGACTAGTTTGGGCCCAATAACACTGAAATTGACAGAAAAACATGAAAATGCATGTACGGTGTGCGCCGTGACCCTGCCAGCGCAGCCGAGGCTTTAGGGTGAGTCTGCATCGGTTCTGATGAAGAACGACTAGTTTGGGCCCAATAACACTGAAATTGACAGAAAAACATGAAAATGCATGTAACGGTGTGCGCCGTGACCCTGCCAGCGCAGCCGAGGCTTTAGGGTGAGTCTGCATCGGTTCTGATGAAAAGCGACTAGTTTGGGCCCAATAACACTGAAATTGACAGAAACACATGAAAATGCATGTACGGTGTGCGCCCTGACCCTGCCAGCGCAGCCGAGCCTTTTGGGTGAGTCTGCATCGGTTCTGATGAAAAGCGACTAGTTTAGGCCCAATAACACTGAAATTGACAGAAACACATGAAAATGCATGTACGGTGTGCGCCCTAACCCTGCCAGCGCAGCCGAGCCTTTTGGGTGAGTCTGCATCGGTTCTGATGAAAAGTGACTAGTTTAGGCCCAATAACACTGAAATTGACAGAAACACATGAAAATGCATGTAACGGTGTGCGCCGTGACCCTGCCAGCGCAGCCGAGGCTTTAGGGTGAGTCTGCATCGGTTCTGATGAAAAGCGACTAGTTTGGGCCCAATAACACTGAAATTGACAGAAACACATGAAAATGCATGTACGGTGTGCGCCCTGACCCTGCCAGCGCAGCCGAGCCTTTTGGGTGAGTCTGCATCGGTTCTGATGAAAAGCCACTAGTTTGGGCCCAATAACACTGAAATTGACAGAAAAACATGAAAATGCATGTAACGGTGTGCGCCGTGACCATGCCAGCGCAGCCGAGCCTTTTGGGTGAGTCTGCATCGGTTCTGATGAAAAGCAACTAGTTTAGGCCCAATAACACTGAAATTGACAGAAACACATGAAAATGCATGTAACGGTGTGCGCCGTGACCCTGCCAGCGCAGCCGAGGCTTTAGGGTGAGTCTGCATCGGTTCTGATGAAAAGCCACTAGTTTGGGCCCAATAACACTGAAATTGACAGAAACACATGAAAATGCATGTACGGTGTGCGCCGTGACCCTGCCAGCGCAGCCGAGCCTTTTGGGTGAGTCTGCATCGGTTCTGATGAAAAGCGACTGGATTGGGCCCAATAACACTGAAATTGACAGAAAAACATGAAAATGCATGTAACGGTGTGCGCCGTGACCCTGCCAGCGCAGCCGAGCCTTTTGGGTGAGTCTGCATCGGATCTGATGAAAAGCGACTGGTTTGGGCCCAATAACACTGAAATTGACAGAAACACATGAAAATGCATGTACGGTGTGCGCCCTAACCCTGCCAGCGCAGCCGAGCCTTTTGGGTGAGTCTGCATCGGTTCTGATGAAAAGCGACTAGTTTAGGCCCAATAACACTGAAATTGACAGAAACACATGAAAATGCATGTACGGTGTGCGCCCTGACCCTGCCAGCGCAGCCGAGCCTTTTGGGTGAGTCTGCATCGGTTCTGATGAAAAGCCACTAGTTTGGGCCCAATAACACTGAAATTGACAGAAACACATGAAAATGCATGTACGGTGTGCGCCGTGACCCTGCCAGCGCAGCCGAGGCTTTTGGGTGAGTCTGCATCGGTTCTGATGAAAAGCGACTAGTTTGGGCCCAATAACACTGAAATTGACAGAAACACATGAAAATGCATGTACGGTGTGCGCCGGGACCTTGCCAGCGCAGCCGAGCCTTTTGGGTGAGTCTGCATCGGTTCTGATGAAAAGCGACTGGTTTGGGCCCAATAACACTGAAATTGACAGAAACACATGAAAATGCATGTAACGGTGTGCGGCGTGACCCTGCCAGCGCAGCCGAGCCTTTTGGGTGAGTCTGCATCGGTTCTGATGAAAAGCGACTAGTTTGGGCCCAATAACACTGAAATTGACAGAAACACATGAAAATGCATGTACGGTGTGCGCCGTGACCCTGCCAGCGCAACCGAGCCTTTTGGGTGAGTCTGCATCGGTTCTGATGAAAAGCCACTAGTTTGGGCCCAATAACACTGAAATTGACAGAAACACATGAAAATGCATGTACGGTGTGCGCCCTGACCCTGCCAGCGCAGCCGAGCCTTTTGGGTGAGTCTGCATCGGTTCTGATGAAAAGCGACTAGTTTGGGCCCAATAACACTGAAATTGACAGAAACACATGAAAATGCATGTACGGTGTGCGCCCTGACCCTGCCAGCGCAGCCGAGCCTTTTGGGTGAGTCTGCATCGGTTCTGATGAAAAGCGACTAGTTTAGGCCCAATAACACTGAAATTGACAGAAACACATGAAAATGCATGTACGGTGTGCGCCGTGACCCTGCCAGCGCAACCGAGCCTTTTGGGTGATTCTGCATCGGTTCTGATGAAAAGCCACTAGTTTGGGCCCAATAACACTGAAATTGACAGAAACACATGAAAATGCATGTAACGGTGTGCGCCGTGACCCTGCCAGCGCAGCCGAGGCTTTAGGGTGAGTCTGCATCAGTTCTGATGAAAAGCGACTAGTTTAGGCCCAATAACACTGAAATTGACAGAAACACATGAAAATGCATGTACGGTGTGCGCCCTAACCCTGCCAGCGCAGCCGAGCCTTTTGGGTGAGTCTGCATCGGTTCTGATGAAAAGCCATTAGTTTGGGCCCAATAACACTGAAATTGACAGAAACACATGAAAATGCATGTACGGTGTGCGCCGTGACCCTGCCAGCGCAGCCGAGCCTTTTGGGTGAGTCTGCATCGGTTCTGATGAAAAGCGACTGGATTGGGCCCAATAACACTGAAATTGACAGAAACACATGAAAATGCATGTACGGTGTGCGCCGTGACCCTGCCAGCGCAGCCGAGCCTTTTGGGTGAGTCTGCATCGGTTCTGATGAAAAGCGACTGGATTGGGCCCAATAACACTGAAATTGACAGAAACACATGAAAATGCATGTACGGTGTGCGCCCTGACCCTACCAGCGCAGCCGAGCCTTTTGGGTGAATCTGCATCGGTTCTGATGAAAAGCGACTAGTTTGGGCCCAATAACACTGAAATTGACAGAAACACATGAAAATGCATGTACGGTGTGCGCCCTGACCCTGCCAGCGCAGCCGAGCCTTTTGGGTGAGTCTGCATCGGTTCTGATGAAAAGCGACTAGTTTAGGCCCAATAACACTGAAATTGACAGAAACACATGAAAATGCATGTACGGTGTGCGCCGTGACCCTGCCAGCGCAGCCGAGCCTTTTGGGTGAGTCTGCATCGGTTCTGATGAAAAGCGACTAGTTTAGGCCCAATAACACTGAAATTGACAGAAAAACATGAAAATGCATGTACGGTGTGCGCCGTGACCCTGCCAGCGCAGCCGAGGCTTTAGGGTGAGTCTGCATCGTTTCTGATGAAAAGCCACTAGTTTGGGCCCAATAACACTGAAATTGACAGAAACACATGAAAATGCATGTACGGTGTGCGCCGTGACCCTGCCAGCGCAGCCGAGCCTTTTGGGTGAGTCTGCATCGGTTCTGATGAAAAGCCACTAGTTTGGGCCCAATAACACTGAAATTGACAGAAAAACATGAAAATGCATGTAACGGTGTGCGCCGTGACCCTTCCAGCGCAGCCGAGGCTTTAGGGTGAGTCTGCATCGGTTCTGATGAAAAGCGACTAGTTTGGGCCCAATAACACTGAAATTGACAGAAACACATGAAAATGCATGTACGGTGTGCGCCCTAACCCTGCCAGCGCAGCTGAGCCTTTTGGGTGAGTCTGCATCGGTTCTGATGAAAAGCCATTAGTTTGGGCCCAATAACACTGAAATTGACAGAAACACATGAAAATGCATGTACGGTGTGCGCCGTGACCCTGCCAGCGCAGCCGAGCCTTTTGGGTGAGTCTGCATCGGTTCTGATGAAAAGCCACTAGTTTTGGCCCAATAACACTGAAATTGACGGAAACACATGAAAATGCATGTACGGTGTGCGCCGTGACCCTGCCAGCGCAGCCGAGTCTTTTGGGTGAGTCTGCATCGGTTCTGATGAAAAGCGACTAGTTTAGGCCCAATAACACTGAAATTGACAGAAACACATGAAAATGCATGTACGGTGTGCGCCGTGACCCTGCCAGCGCAGCCGAGCCTTTTGGGTGAGTCTGCATCGGTTCTGATGAAAAGCGACTGGATTGGGCCCAATAACACTGAAATTGACAGAAACACATGAAAATGCATGTAACGGTGTGCGCCGTGACCCTGCCAGCGCAGCCGAGGCTTTAGGGTGAGTCTGCATCGGTTCTGATGAAAAGCGACTAGTTTGGGCCCAATAACACTGAAATTGACAGAAACACATGAAAATGCATGTACGGTGTGCGCCCTGACCCTGCCAGCGCAGCCGAGCCTTTTGGGTAAGTCTGCATCGGTTCTGATGAAAAGCGACTGGATTGGGCCCAATAACACTGAAATTGACAGAAACACATGAAAATGCATGTACGGTGTGCGCCGTCACCCTGCCAGCGCAGCCGAGCCTTTTGGGTGAGTCTGCATAGGTTCTGATGAAAAGCGACTGGATTGGGCCCAATAACACTGAAATTGACAGAAACACATGAAAATGCATGTACGGTGTGCGCCCTAACCCTGCCAGCGCAGCCGAGCCTTTTGGGTGAGTCTGCATCGGTTCTGATGAAAAGCCATTAGTTTGGGCCCAATAACACTGAAATTGACAGAAACACATGAAAATGCATGTACGGTGTGCGCCGTGACCCTGCCAGCGCAGCCGAGCCTTTTGGGTGAGTCTGCATCGGTTCTGATGAAAAGCGACTGGATTGGGCCCAATAACACTGAAATTGACAGAAACACATGAAAATGCATGTACGGTGTGCGCCGTGACCCTGCCAGCGCAGCCGAGCCTTTTGGGTGAGTCTGCATCGGTTCTGATGAAAAGCAACTGGATTGGGCCCAATAACACTGAAATTGACAGAAACACATGAAAATGCATGTACGGTGTGCGCCCTGACCCTACCAGCGCAGCCGAGCCTTTTGGGTGAATCTGCATCGGTTCTGATGAAAAGCCACTAGTTTGGGCCCAATAACACTGAAATTGACAGAAACACATGAAAATGCATGTACGGTGTGCGCCCTGACCCTGCCAGCGCAGCCGAGCCTTTTGGGTGAGTCTGCATCGGTTCTGATGAAAAGCGACTAGTTTAGGCCCAATAACACTGAAATTGACAGAAACACATGAAAATGCATGTACGGTGTGCGCCGTGACCCTGCCAGCGCAGCCGAGCCTTTTGGGTGAGTCTGCATCGGTTCTGATGAAAAGCGACTAGTTTAGGCCCAATAACACTGAAATTGACAGAAACACATGAAAATGCATGTACGGTGTGCGCCGTGACCCTGCCAGCGCAGCCGAGCCATTTGGGTGAGTCTGCATCGGTTCTGATGAAAAGCGACTGGATTGGGCCCAATAACACTGAAATTGACAGAAACACATGAAAATGCATGTACGGTGTGCTCCGTGACCCTGCCAGCGCAGCCGAGGCTTTAGGGTGAGTCTGCATCGTTTCTGATGAAAAGCCACTAGTTTGGGCCCAATAACACTGAAATTGACAGAAACACATGAAAATGCATGTACGGTGTGCGCCGTGACCCTGCCAGCGCAGCCGAGCCTTTTGGGTGAGTCTGCATCGGTTCTGATGAAAAGCCACTAGTTTGGGCCCAATAACACTGAAATTGACAGAAAAACATGAAAATGCATGTAACGGTGTGCGCCGTGACCCTTCCAGCGCAGCCGAGGCTTTAGGGTGAGTCTGCATCGGTTCTGATGAAAAGCGACTAGTTTGGGCCCAATAACACTGAAATTGACAGAAACACATGAAAATGCATGTACGGTGTGCGCCCTAACCCTGCCAGCGCAGCTGAGCCTTTTGGGTGAGTCTGCATCGGTTCTGATGAAAAGCCATTAGTTTGGGCCCAATAACACTGAAATTGACAGAAACACATGAAAATGCATGTACGGTGTGCGCCGTGACCCTGCCAGCGCAGCCGAGCCTTTTGGGTGAGTCTGCATCGGTTCTGATGAAAAGCCACTAGTTTTGGCCCAATAACACTGAAATTGACGGAAACACATGAAAATGCATGTACGGTGTGCGCCGTGACCCTGCCAGCGCAGCCGAGTCTTTTGGGTGAGTCTGCATCGGTTCTGATGAAAAGCGACTAGTTTAGGCCCAATAACACTGAAATTGACAGAAACACATGAAAATGCATGTACGGTGTGCGCCGTGACCCTGCCAGCGCAGCCGAGCCTTTTGGGTGAGTCTGCATCGGTTCTGATGAAAAGCGACTGGATTGGGCCCAATAACACTGAAATTGACAGAAACACATGAAAATGCATGTAACGGTGTGCGCCGTGACCCTGCCAGCGCAGCCGAGGCTTTAGGGTGAGTCTGCATCGGTTCTGATGAAAAGCGACTAGTTTGGGCCCAATAACACTGAAATTGACAGAAACACATGAAAATGCATGTACGGTGTGCGCCCTGACCCTGCCAGCGCAGCCGAGCCTTTTGGGTAAGTCTGCATCGGTTCTGATGAAAAGCGACTGGATTGGGCCCAATAACACTGAAATTGACAGAAACACATGAAAATGCATGTACGGTGTGCGCCGTCACCCTGCCAGCGCAGCCGAGCCTTTTGGGTGAGTCTGCATTGGTTCTGATGAAAAGCAACTGGATTGGGCCCAATAACACTGAAATTGACAGAAACACATGAAAATGCATGTACGGTGTGCGCCGTGACCCTGCCAGCGCAGCCGAGCCTTTTGGGTGAGTCTGCATCGGTTCTGATGAAAACCCATTAGTTTGGGCCCAATAACACTGAAATTGACAGAAACACATGAAAATGCATGTACGGTGTGCGCCGTGACCCTGCCAGCGCAGCCGAGCCTTTTGGGTGAGTCTGCATCGGTTCTGATGAAAAGCCACTAGTTTTGGCCCAATAACACTGAAATTGACGGAAACACATGAAAATGCATGTACGGTGTGCGCCGTGACCCTGCCAGCGCAGCCGAGTCTTTTGGGTGAGTCTGCATCGGTTCTGATGAAAAGCGACTAGTTTAGGCCCAATAACACTGAAATTGACAGAAACACATGAAAATGCATGTACGGTGTGCGCCGTGACCCTGCCAGCGCAGCCGAGCCTTTTGGGTGAGTCTGCATCGGTTCTGATGAAAAGCGACTGGATTGGGCCCAATAACACTGAAATTGACAGAAACACATGAAAATGCATGTAACGGTGTGCGCCGTGACCCTGCCAGCGCAGCCGAGGCTTTAGGGTGAGTCTGCATCGGTTCTGATGAAAAGCGACTAGTTTGGGCCCAATAACACTGAAATTGACAGAAACACATGAAAATGCATGTACGGTGTGCGCCCTGACCCTGCCAGCGCAGCCGAGCCTTTTGGGTAAGTCTGCATCGGTTCTGATGAAAAGCGACTGGATTGGGCCCAATAACACTGAAATTGACAGAAACACATGAAAATGCATGTACGGTGTGCGCCGTCACCCTGCCAGCGCAGCCGAGCCTTTTGGGTGAGTCTGCATTGGTTCTGATGAAAAGCGACTAGTTTGGGCCCAATAACACTGAAATTGACAGAAACACATGAAAATGCATGTACGGTGTGCGCCGTGACCCTGCCAGCGCAGCCGAGCCTTTTGGGTGAGTCTGCATCGGTTCTGATGAAAAGCGACTAGTTTAGGCCCAATAACACTGAAATTGACAGAAACACATGAAAATGCATGTACGGTGTGCGCCGTGACCCTGCCAGCGCAGCCGAGGCTTTAGGGTGAGTCTGCATCGGTTCTGATGAAAAGCGACTAGTTTGGGCCCAATAACACTGAAATTGACAGAAAAACATGAAAATGCATGTACGGTGTGCGCCGTGACCCTGCCAGCGCAGCCGAGGCTTTAGGGTGAGTCTGCATCGGTTCTGATGAAGAACGACTAGTTTGGGCCCAATAACACTGAAATTGACAGAAAAACATGAAAATGCATGTAACGGTGTGCGCCGTGACCCTGCCAGCGCAGCTGAGGCTTTAGGGTGAGTCTGCATCGGTTCTGATGAAAAGCGACTAGTTTGGGCCCAATAACACTGAAATTGACAGAAACACATGAAAATGCATGTACGGTGTGCGCCCTGACCCTGCCAGCGCAGCCGAGCCTTTTGGGTGAGTCTGCATCGGTTCTGATGAAAAGCGACTAGTTTAGGCCCAATAACACTGAAATTGACAGAAACACATGAAAATGCATGTACGGTGTGCGCCCTAACCCTGCCAGCGCAGCTGAGCCTTTTGGGTGAGTCTGCATCGGTTCTGATGAAAAGCGACTAGTTTAGGCCCAATAACACTGAAATTGACAGAAACACATGAAAATGCATGTAACGGTGTGCGCCGTGACCCTGCCAGCGCAGCCGAGGCTTTAGGGTGAGTCTGCATCGGTTCTGATGAAAAGCGACTAGTTTGGGCCCAATAACACTGAAATTGACAGAAACACATGAAAATGCATGTACGGTGTGCGCCGTGACCCTGCCAGCGCAGCCGAGCCTTTTGGGTGAGTCTGCATCGGTTCTGATGAAAAGCCACTAGTTTGGGCCCAATAACACTGAAATTGACAGAAAAACATGAAAATGCATGTAACGGTGTGCGCCGTGACCATGCCAGCGCAGCCGAGCCTTTTGGGTGAGTCTGCATCGGTTCTGATGAAAAGCAACTAGTTTAGGCCCAATAACACTGAAATTGACAGAAACACATGAAAATGCATGTAACGGTGTGCGCCGTGACCCTGCCAGCGCAGCCGAGGCTTTAGGGTGAGTCTGCATCGGTTCTGATGAAAAGCCACTAGTTTGGGCCCAATAACACTGAAATTGACAGAAACACATGAAAATGCATGTACGGTGTGCGCCCTAACCCTGCCAGCGCAGCCGAGCCTTTTGGGTGAATCTGCATCGGTTCTGATGAAAAGCCACTAGTTTGGGCCCAATAACACTGAAATTGATAGAAACACATGAAAATGCATGTACGGCGTGCGCCGTGACACTGCCAGCGCAGCCGAGCCTTTTGGGTGAGTCTGCATCGGTTCTGATGAAAAGCGACTAGTTTAGGCCCAATAACACTGAAATTGACAGAAACACATGAAAATGCATGTACGGTGTGCGCCCTGACCCTGCCAGCGCAGCCGAGCCTTTTGGGTGAGTCTGCATCGGTTCTGATGAAAAGCCACTAGTTTGGGCCCAATAACACTGAAATTGACAGAAACACATGAAAATGCATGTACGGTGTGCGCCGTGACCCTGCCAGCGCAGCCGAGGCTTTAGGGTGAGTCTGCATCGGTTCTGATGAAAAGCGACTAGTTTGGGCCCAATAACACTGAAATTGACAGAAACACATGAAAATGCATGTACGGTGTGCGCCGGGACCTTGCCAGCGCAGCCGAGCCTTTTGGGTGAGTCTGCATCGGTTCTGATGAAAAGCGACTGGTTTGGGCCCAATAACACTGAAATTGACAGAAACACATGAAAATGCATGTAACGGTGTGCGGCGTGACCCTGCCAGCGCAGCCGAGCCTTTTGGGTGAGTCTGCATCGGTTCTGATGAAAAGCGACTAGTTTGGGCCCAATAACACTGAAATTGACAGAAACACATGAAAATGCATGTACGGTGTGCGCCCTGACCCTGCCAGCGCAGCCGAGCCTTTTGGGTGAGTCTGCATCAGTTCTGATGAAAAGCCACTAGTTTTGGCCCAATAACACTGAAATTGACAGAAAAACATGAAAATGCATGTAACGGTGTGCGCCGTGACCCCGCCAGCGCAGCCGAGGCTTTAGGGTGAGTCTGCATCGGTTCTGATGAAAAGCGACTAGTTTGGGCCCAATAACACTGAAATTGACAGAAACACATGAAAATGCATGTACGGTGTGCGCCGTGACCCTGCCAGCGCAACCGAGCCTTTTGGGTGAGTCTGCATCGGTTCTGATGAAAAGCCACTAGTTTGGGCCCAATAACACTGAAATTGACAGAAACACATGAAAATGCATGTACGGTGTGCGCCCTGACCCTGCCAGCGCAGCCGAGCCTTTTGGGTGAGTCTGCATCGGTTCTGATGAAAAGCGACTAGTTTGGGCCCAATAACACTGAAATTGACAGAAACACATGAAAATGCATGTACGGTGTGCGCCCTGACCCTGCCAGCGCAGCCGAGCCTTTTGGGTGAGTCTGCATCGGTTCTGATGAAAAGCGACGAGTTTAGGCCCAATAACACTGAAATTGACAGAAACACATGAAAATGCATGTACGGTGTGCGCCGTGACCCTGCCAGCGAAGCCGAGCCTTTTGGGTGAGTCTGCATCGGTTCTGATGAAAAGCGACTAGTTTAGGCCCAATAACACTGAAATTGACAGAAACACATGAAAATGCATGTACGGTGTGCGCCCTAACCCTGCCAGCGCAGCCGAGCCTTTTGGGTGAGTCTGCATCGGTTCTGATGAAAAGCCATTAGTTTGGGCCCAATAACACTGAAATTGACAGAAACACATGAAAATGCATGTACGGTGTGCGCCGTGACCCTGCCAGCGCAGCCGAGCCTTTTGGGTGAGTCTGCATCGGTTCTGATGAAAAGCGACTGGATTGGGCCCAATAACACTGAAATTGACAGAAACACATGAAAATGCATGTACGGTGTGCGCCGTGACCCTGCCAGCGCAGCCGAGCCTTTTGGGTGAGTCTGCATCGGTTCTGATGAAAAGCGACTGGATTGGGCCCAATAACACTGAAATTGACAGAAACACATGAAAATGCATGTACGGTGTGCGCCCTGACCCTGCCAGCGCAGCCGAGCCTTTTGGGTGAATCTGCATCGGTTCTGATGAAAAGCGACTAGTTTAGGCCCAATAACACTGAAATTGACAGAAACACATGAAAATGCATGTACGGTGTGCGCCCTGACCCTGCCAGCGCAGCCGAGCCTTTTGGGTGAGTCTGCATCGGTTCTGATGAAAAGCGACTAGTTTAGGCCCAATAACACTGAAATTGACAGAAACACATGAAAATGCATGTACGGTGTGCGCCGTGACCCTGCCAGCGCAGCCGAGCCTTTTGGGTGAGTCTGCATCGGTTCTGATGAAAAGCCACTAGTTTGGGCCCAATAACACTGAAATTGACAAAAACACATGAAAATGCATGTACGGTGTGCGCCGTGACCCTGCCAGCGCAGCCAAGGCTTTAGGGTGAGTCTGCATCGGTTCTGATGAAAAGCGACTGGATTGGGCCCAATAACACTGAAATTGACAGAAACACATGAAAATGCATGTACGGTGTGCGCCCTGACCCTGCCAGCGCAGCCGAGCCTTTTGGGTGAGTCTGCATCGGTTCTGATGAAAAGCGACTAGTTTGGGCCCAATAACACTGAAATTGACAGAAACACATGAAAATGCATGTACTGTGTGCGCCCTGACCCTGCCAGCGCAGCCGAGCCTTTTGGGTGACTCTGCATCGGTTCTGATGAAAAGCGACTAGTTTAGGCCCAATAACACTGAAATTGACAGAAACACATGAAAATGCATGTAACGGTGTGCGCCGTGACCCTGCCAGCGCAGCCGAGCCTTTTGGGTGAGTCTGCATCGGTTCTGATGAAAAGCGACTGGATTGGGCCCAATAACACTGAAATTGACAGAAACACATGAAAATGCATGTACGGTGTGCGCCGTGACCCTGCCAGCGCAGCCAAGCCTTTTGGGTGAGTCTGCATCGGTTCTGATGAAAAGCCACTAGTTTGGGCCCAATAACACTGAAATTGACAGAAACACATGAAAATGCATGTACGGTGCGCGCCGTGACCCTGCCAGCGCAGCCGAGCCTTTTGGGTGAGTCTGCATCGGTTCTGATGAAAAGCGACTAGTTTAGGCCCAATAACACTGAAATTGACAGAAACACATGAAAATGCATGTACGGTGTGCGCCGTGACCCTGCCAGTGCAGCTGAGCCTTTTGGGTGAGTCTGCATCGGTTCTGATGAAAAGCCACTAGTTTGGGCCCAATAACACTGAAATTGACAGAAACACATGAAAATGCATGTACGGTGTGCGCCCTGACCCTACCAGCGCAGCCGAGCCTTTTGGGTGAGTCTGCATCGGTTCTGATGAAATGCGACTAGTTTAGGCCCAATAACACTGAAATTGACAGAAACACATGAAAATGCATGTACGGTGTGCGCTGTGACCCTGCCAGTGCAGCCGAGCCTTTTGGGTGAGTCTGCATCGGTTCTGATGAAAAGCCACTAGTTTGGGCCCAATAACACTGAAATTGACAGAAACACATGTAAATGCATGTACGGTGTGCGCCGTGACCCTGCCAGCGCAGCCGAGCCTTTTGGGTGAGTCTGCATCGGTTCTGATGAAAAGCCACTAGTTTGGGCCCAATAACACTGAAATTGACAGAAACACATGAAAATGCATGTAACGGTGTGCGCCGTGACCCTGCCAGCGCAGCCGAGGCTTTAGGGTGAGTCTGCATCGGTTCTGATGAAAAGCCACTAGTTTGGGCCCAATAACACTGAAATTGACAGAAACACATGAAAATGCATGTACGGTGTGCGCCGTGACCCTGCCAGCGCAGCCGAGCCTTTTGGGTGAGTCTGCATCAGTTCTGATGAAAAGCCACTAGTTTGGGCCCAATAACACTGAAATTGACAGAAACACATGAAAATGCATGTACGATGTGCGCCCTGACCCTGCCAGTGCAGCCGAGCCTTTTGGGTGAGTCTGCATCGGTTCTGATGAAAAGCGACTAGTTTAGGCCCAATAACACTGAAATTGACAGAAACACATGAAAATGCATGTACGGTGTGCGCCGTGACCCTGCCAGCGCAGCCAAGCCTTTTGGGTGAGTCTGCATCGGTTCTGATGAAAAGCCACTAGTTAGGGCCCAATAACACTGAAATTGACAGAAACACATGAAAATGCATGTACGGTGTGCGCCGTGACCCTGCCAGCGCAGCCGAGGCTTTAGGGTGAGTCTGCATCGGTTCTGATGAAAAGCGACTAGTTTGGGCCCAATAACACTGAAATTGACAGAAACACATGAAAATGCATGTACGGTGTGCGCCCTGACCTTGCCAGCGCAGCCGAGCCTTTTGGGTGAGCCTGCATCGGTTCTGATGAAAAGCGACTAGTTTAGGCACAATAACACTGAAATTGACAGAAACACATGAAAATGCATGTACGGTGTGCGCCGTGACCCTGCCAGCGCAGCCGAGCCTTTTGGGTGAGTCTTCATCGGTTCTGATGAAAAGCCACTAGTTTTGGCCCAATAACACTGAAATTGACAGAAACACATGAAAATGCATGTACGGTGTGCGCCCTGACCCTACCAGCGCAGCCGAGCCTTTTGGGTGAGTCTGCATCGGTTCTGATGAAATGCGACTAGTTTAGGCCCAATAACACTGAAATTGACAGAAACACATGAAAATGCATGTACGGTGTGCGCTGTGACCCTGCCAGTGCAGCCGAGCCTTTTGGGTGAGTCTGCATCGGTTCTGATGAAAAGCCACTAGTTTGGGCCCAATAACACTGAAATTGACAGAAACACATGAAAATGCATGTACGGTGTGCGCCCTAACCCTGCCAGCGCAGCCGAGGCTTTAGGGTGAGTCTGCATCGGTTCTGATGAAAAGCGACTAGTTTGGGCTCAATAACACTGAAATTGACAGAAACACATGAAAATGCATGTACGGTGTGCGCCCTGACCCTGCCAGCGCAGCCGAGCCTTTTGGGTGAGTCTGCATCGGTTCTGATGAAAAGCGACTAGTTTAGGCCCAATAACACTGAAATTGACAGAAACACATGAAAATGCATGTACGGTGTGCGCCGTGACCCTGCCAGCGAAGCCGAGCCTTTTGGGTGAGTCTGCATCGGTTCTGATGAAAAGCGACTAGTTTAGGCCCAATAACACTGAAATTGACAGAAACACATGAAAATGCATGTACGGTGTGCGCCCTAACCCTGCCAGCGCAGCCGAGCCTTTTGGGTGAGTCTGCATCGGTTCTGATGAAAAGCCATTAGTTTGGGCCCAATAACACTGAAATTGACAGAAACACATGAAAATGCATGTACGGTGTGCGCCGTGACCCTGCCAGCGCAGCCGAGCCTTTTGGGTGAGTCTGCATCGGTTCTGATGAAAAGCCACTAGTTTGGGCCCAATAACACTGAAATTGACAGAAACACATGAAATGCATGTACGGTGTGCGCCGTGACCCTGCCAGCGCAGCCGAGGCTTTAGGGTGAGTCTGCATCGGTTCTGATGAAAAGCGACTAGTTTGGGCTCAATAACACTGAAATTGACAGAAACACATGAAAATGCATGTACGGTGTGCGCCCTGACCCTGCCAGCGCAGCCGAGCCTTTTGGGTGAGTCTGCATCGGTTCTGATGAAAAGCGACTAGTTTAGGCCCAATAACACTGAAATTGACAGAAACACATGAAAATGCATGTACGGTGTGCGCCGTGACCCTGCCAGCAAAGCCGAGCCTTTTGGGTGAGTCTGCATCGGTTCTGATGAAAAGCGACTAGTTTAGGCCCAATAACACTGAAATTGACAGAAACACATGAAAATGCATGTACGGTGTGCGCCCTAACCCTGCCAGCGCAGCCGAGCCTTTTGGGTGAGTCTGCATCGGTTCTGATGAAAAGCCATTAGTTTGGGCCCAATAACACTGAAATTGACAGAAACACATGAAAATGCATGTACGGTGTGCGCCGTGACCCTGCCAGCGCAGCCGAGCCTTTTGGGTGAGTCTGCATCGGTTCTGATGAAAAGCGACTGGATTGGGCCCAATAACACTGAAATTGACAGAAACACATGAAAATGCATGTACGGTGTGCGCCGTGACCCTGCCAGCGCAGCCGAGCCTTTTGGGTGAGTCTGCATCGGTTCTGATGAAAAGCGACTGGATTGGGCCCAATAACACTGAAATTGACAGAAACACATGAAAATGCATGTACGGTGTGCGCCCTGACCCTGCCAGCGCAGCCGAGCCTTTTGGGTGAATCTGCATCGGTTCTGATGAAAAGCGACTAGTTTAGGCCCAATAACACTGAAATTGACAGAAACACATGAAAATGCATGTACGGTGTGCGCCCTGACCCTGCCAGCGCAGCCGAGCCTTTTGGGTGAGTCTGCATCGGTTCTGATGAAAAGCGACTAGTTTAGGCCCAATAACACTGAAATTGACAGAAACACATGAAAATGCATGTACGGTGTGCGCCGTGACCCTGCCAGCGCAGCCGAGCCTTTTGGGTGAGTCTGCATCGGTTCTGATGAAAAGCCACTAGTTTGGGCCCAATAACACTGAAATTGACAAAAACACATGAAAATGCATGTACGGTGTGCGCCGTGACCCTGCCAGCGCAGCCAAGGCTTTAGGGTGAGTCTGCATCGGTTCTGATGAAAAGCGACTGGATTGGGCCCAATAACACTGAAATTGACAGAAACACATGAAAATGCATGTACGGTGTGCGCCCTGACCCTGCCAGCGCAGCCGAGCCTTTTGGGTGAGTCTGCATCGGTTCTGATGAAAAGCGACTAGTTTGGGCCCAATAACACTGAAATTGACAGAAACACATGAAAATGCATGTACTGTGTGCGCCCTGACCCTGCCAGCGCAGCCGAGCCTTTTGGGTGACTCTGCATCGGTTCTGATGAAAAGCGACTAGTTTAGGCCCAATAACACTGAAATTGACAGAAACACATGAAAATGCATGTAACGGTGTGCGCCGTGACCCTGCCAGCGCAGCCGAGCCTTTTGGGTGAGTCTGCATCGGTTCTGATGAAAAGCGACTGGATTGGGCCCAATAACACTGAAATTGACAGAAACACATGAAAATGCATGTACGGTGTGCGCCGTGACCCTGCCAGCGCAGCCAAGCCTTTTGGGTGAGTCTGCATCGGTTCTGATGAAAAGCCACTAGTTTGGGCCCAATAACACTGAAATTGACAGAAACACATGAAAATGCATGTACGGTGCGCGCCGTGACCCTGCCAGCGCAGCCGAGCCTTTTGGGTGAGTCTGCATCGGTTCTGATGAAAAGCGACTAGTTTAGGCCCAATAACACTGAAATTGACAGAAACACATGAAAATGCATGTACGGTGTGCGCCGTGACCCTGCCAGTGCAGCTGAGCCTTTTGGGTGAGTCTGCATCGGTTCTGATGAAAAGCCACTAGTTTGGGCCCAATAACACTGAAATTGACAGAAACACATGAAAATGCATGTACGGTGTGCGCCCTGACCCTACCAGCGCAGCCGAGCCTTTTGGGTGAGTCTGCATCGGTTCTGATGAAATGCGACTAGTTTAGGCCCAATAACACTGAAATTGACAGAAACACATGAAAATGCATGTACGGTGTGCGCTGTGACCCTGCCAGTGCAGCCGAGCCTTTTGGGTGAGTCTGCATCGGTTCTGATGAAAAGCCACTAGTTTGGGCCCAATAACACTGAAATTGACAGAAACACATGTAAATGCATGTACGGTGTGCGCCCTGACCCTACCAGCGCAGCCGAGCCTTTTGGGTGAGTCTGCATCGGTTCTGATGAAATGCGACTAGTTTAGGCCCAATAACACTGAAATTGACAGAAACACATGAAAATGCATGTACGGTGTGCGCTGTGACCCTGCCAGTGCAGCCGAGCCTTTTGGGTGAGTCTGCATCGGTTCTGATGAAAAGCCACTAGTTTGGGCCCAATAACACTGAAATTGACAGAAACACATGAAAATGCATGTACGGTGTGCGCCCTAACCCTGCCAGCGCAGCCGAGGCTTTAGGGTGAGTCTGCATCGGTTCTGATGAAAAGCGACTAGTTTGGGCTCAATAACACTGAAATTGACAGAAACACATGAAAATGCATGTACGGTGTGCGCCCTGACCCTGCCAGCGCAGCCGAGCCTTTTGGGTGAGTCTGCATCGGTTCTGATGAAAAGCGACTAGTTTAGGCCCAATAACACTGAAATTGACAGAAACACATGAAAATGCATGTACGGTGTGCGCCGTGACCCTGCCAGCGAAGCCGAGCCTTTTGGGTGAGTCTGCATCGGTTCTGATGAAAAGCGACTAGTTTAGGCCCAATAACACTGAAATTGACAGAAACACATGAAAATGCATGTACGGTGTGCGCCCTAACCCTGCCAGCGCAGCCGAGCCTTTTGGGTGAGTCTGCATCGGTTCTGATGAAAAGCCATTAGTTTGGGCCCAATAACACTGAAATTGACAGAAACACATGAAAATGCATGTACGGTGTGCGCCGTGACCCTGCCAGCGCAGCCGAGCCTTTTGGGTGAGTCTGCATCGGTTCTGATGAAAAGCGACTGGATTGGGCCCAATAACACTGAAATTGACAGAAACACATGAAAATGCATGTACGGTGTGCGCCGTGACCCTGCCAGCGCAGCCGAGCCTTTTGGGTGAGTCTGCATCGGTTCTGATGAAAAGCGACTGGATTGGGCCCAATAACACTGAAATTGACAGAAACACATGAAAATGCATGTACGGTGTGCGCCCTGACCCTGCCAGCGCAGCCGAGCCTTTTGGGTGAATCTGCATCGGTTCTGATGAAAAGCGACTAGTTTAGGCCCAATAACACTGAAATTGACAGAAACACATGAAAATGCATGTACGGTGTGCGCCCTGACCCTGCCAGCGCAGCCGAGCCTTTTGGGTGAGTCTGCATCGGTTCTGATGAAAAGCGACTAGTTTAGGCCCAATAACACTGAAATTGACAGAAACACATGAAAATGCATGTACGGTGTGCGCCGTGACCCTGCCAGCGCAGCCGAGCCTTTTGGGTGAGTCTGCATCGGTTCTGATGAAAAGCCACTAGTTTGGGCCCAATAACACTGAAATTGACAAAAACACATGAAAATGCATGTACGGTGTGCGCCGTGACCCTGCCAGCGCAGCCAAGGCTTTAGGGTGAGTCTGCATCGGTTCTGATGAAAAGCGACTGGATTGGGCCCAATAACACTGAAATTGACAGAAACACATGAAAATGCATGTACGGTGTGCGCCCTGACCCTGCCAGCGCAGCCGAGCCTTTTGGGTGAGTCTGCATCGGTTCTGATGAAAAGCGACTAGTTTAGGCCCAATAACACTGAAATTGACAGAAACACATGAAAATGCATGTACGGTGTGCGCCGTGACCCTGCCAGCGCAGCCGAGCCTTTTGGGTGAGTCTGCATCGGTTCTGATGAAAAGCGACTAGTTTAGGCCCAATAACACTGAAATTGACAGAAACACATGAAAATGCATGTACGGTGTGCGCCGTGACCCTGCCAGCGCAGCCGAGGCTTTAGGGTGAGTCTGCATCGGTTCTGATGAAAAGCCACTAGTTTGGGCCCAATAACACTGAAATTGACAGAAACACATGAAAATGCATGTACTGTGTGCGCCCTGACCCTGCCAGCGCAGCCGAGCCTTTTGGGTGACTCTGCATCGGTTCTGATGAAAAGCGACTAGTTTAGGCCCAATAACACTGAAATTGACAGAAACACATGAAAATGCATGTAACGGTGTGCGCCGTGACCCTGCCAGCGCAGCCGAGCCTTTTGGGTGAGTCTGCATCGGTTCTGATGAAAAGCGACTGGATTGGGCCCAATAACACTGAAATTGACAGAAACACATGAAAATGCATGTACGGTGTGCGCCGTGACCCTGCCAGCGCAGCCAAGCCTTTTGGGTGAGTCTGCATCGGTTCTGATGAAAAGCCACTAGTTTGGGCCCAATAACACTGAAATTGACAGAAACACATGAAAATGCATGTACGGTGCGCGCCGTGACCCTGCCAGCGCAGCCGAGCCTTTTGGGTGAGTCTGCATCGGTTCTGATGAAAAGCGACTAGTTTAGGCCCAATAACACTGAAATTGACAGAAACACATGAAAATGCATGTACGGTGTGCGCCGTGACCCTGCCAGTGCAGCTGAGCCTTTTGGGTGAGTCTGCATCGGTTCTGATGAAAAGCCACTAGTTTGGGCCCAATAACACTGAAATTGACAGAAACACATGAAAATGCATGTACGGTGTGCGCCCTGACCCTACCAGCGCAGCCGAGCCTTTTGGGTGAGTCTGCATCGGTTCTGATGAAATGCGACTAGTTTAGGCCCAATAACACTGAAATTGACAGAAACACATGAAAATGCATGTACGGTGTGCGCTGTGACCCTGCCAGTGCAGCCGAGCCTTTTGGGTGAGTCTGCATCGGTTCTGATGAAAAGCCACTAGTTTGGGCCCAATAACACTGAAATTGACAGAAACACATGTAAATGCATGTACGGTGTGCGCCGTGACCCTGCCAGCGCAGCCGAGCCTTTTGGGTGAGTCTGCATCGGTTCTGATGAAAAGCCACTAGTTTGGGCCCAATAACACTGAAATTGACAGAAACACATGAAAATGCATGTAACGGTGTGCGCCGTGACCCTGCCAGCGCAGCCGAGGCTTTAGGGTGAGTCTGCATCGGTTCTGATGAAAAGCCACTAGTTTGGGCCCAATAACACTGAAATTGACAGAAACACATGAAAATGCATGTACGGTGTGCGCCGTGACCCTGCCAGCGCAGCCGAGCCTTTTGGGTGAGTCTGCATCAGTTCTGATGAAAAGCCACTAGTTTGGGCCCAATAACACTGAAATTGACAGAAACACATGAAAATGCATGTACGATGTGCGCCCTGACCCTGCCAGTGCAGCCGAGCCTTTTGGGTGAGTCTGCATCGGTTCTGATGAAAAGCGACTAGTTTAGGCCCAATAACACTGAAATTGACAGAAACACATGAAAATGCATGTACGGTGTGCGCCGTGACCCTGCCAGCGCAGCCAAGCCTTTTGGGTGAGTCTGCATCGGTTCTGATGAAAAGCCACTAGTTAGGGCCCAATAACACTGAAATTGACAGAAACACATGAAAATGCATGTACGGTGTGCGCCGTGACCCTGCCAGCGCAGCCGAGGCTTTAGGGTGAGTCTGCATCGGTTCTGATGAAAAGCGACTAGTTTGGGCCCAATAACACTGAAATTGACAGAAACACATGAAAATGCATGTACGGTGTGCGCCCTGACCTTGCCAGCGCAGCCGAGCCTTTTGGGTGAGCCTGCATCGGTTCTGATGAAAAGCGACTAGTTTAGGCACAATAACACTGAAATTGACAGAAACACATGAAAATGCATGTACGGTGTGCGCCGTGACCCTGCCAGCGCAGCCGAGCCTTTTGGGTGAGTCTTCATCGGTTCTGATGAAAAGCCACTAGTTTTGGCCCAATAACACTGAAATTGACAGAAACACATGAAAATGCATGTACGGTGTGCGCCCTGACCCTACCAGCGCAGCCGAGCCTTTTGGGTGAGTCTGCATCGGTTCTGATGAAATGCGACTAGTTTAGGCCCAATAACACTGAAATTGACAGAAACACATGAAAATGGATGTACGGTGTGCGCTGTGACCCTGCCAGTGCAGCCGAGCCTTTTGGGTGAGTCTGCATCGGTTCTGATGAAAAGCCACTAGTTTGGGCCCAATAACACTGAAATTGACAGAAACACATGAAAATGCATGTACGGTGTGCGCCCTAACCCTGCCAGCGCAGCCGAGGCTTTAGGGTGAGTCTGCATCGGTTCTGATGAAAAGCGACTAGTTTGGGCTCAATAACACTGAAATTGACAGAAACACATGAAAATGCATGTACGGTGTGCGCCCTGACCCTGCCAGCGCAGCCGAGCCTTTTGGGTGAGTCTGCATCGGTTCTGATGAAAAGCGACTAGTTTAGGCCCAATAACACTGAAATTGACAGAAACACATGAAAATGCATGTACGGTGTGCGCCGTGACCCTGCCAGCGAAGCCGAGCCTTTTGGGTGAGTCTGCATCGGTTCTGATGAAAAGCGACTAGTTTAGGCCCAATAACACTGAAATTGACAGAAACACATGAAAATGCATGTACGGTGTGCGCCCTAACCCTGCCAGCGCAGCCGAGCCTTTTGGGTGAGTCTGCATCGGTTCTGATGAAAAGCCATTAGTTTGGGCCCAATAACACTGAAATTGACAGAAACACATGAAAATGCATGTACGGTGTGCGCCGTGACCCTGCCAGCGCAGCCGAGCCTTTTGGGTGAGTCTGCATCGGTTCTGATGAAAAGCGACTGGATTGGGCCCAATAACACTGAAATTGACAGAAACACATGAAAATGCATGTACGGTGTGCGCCCTGACCCTGCCAGCGCAGCCGAGCCTTTTGGGTGAATCTGCATCGGTTCTGATGAAAAGCGACTAGTTTAGGCCCAATAACACTGAAATTGACAGAAACACATGAAAATGCATGTACGGTGTGCGCCCTGACCCTGCCAGCGCAGCCGAGCCTTTTGGATGAGTCTGCATCGGTTCTGATGAAAAGCGACTAGTTTAGGCCCAATAACACTGAAATTGACAGAAACACATGAAAATGCATGTACGGTGTGCGCCGTGACCCTGCCAGCGCAGCCGAGCCTTTTGGGTGAGTCTGCATCGGTTCTGATGAAAAGCCACTAGTTTGGGCCCAATAACACTGAAATTGACAAAAACACATGAAAATGCATGTACGGTGTGCGCCGTGACCCTGCCAGCGCAGCCAAGGCTTTAGGGTGAGTCTGCATCGGTTCTGATGAAAAGCGACTGGATTGGGCCCAATAACACTGAAATTGACAGAAACACATGAAAATGCATGTACGGTGTGCGCCCTGACCCTGCCAGCGCAGCCGAGCCTTTTGGGTGAGTCTGCATCGGTTCTGATGAAAAGCGACTAGTTTAGGCCCAATAACACTGAAATTGACAGAAACACATGAAAATGCATGTACGGTGTGCGCCCTGACCCTGCCAGCGCAGCCGAGCCTTTTGGGTGAGTCTGCATCGGTTCTGATGAAAAGCGACTAGTTTAGGCCCAATAACACTGAAATTGACAGAAACACATGAAAATGCATGTACGGTGTGCGCCGTGACCCTGCCAGCGCAGCCGAGGCTTTAGGGTGAGTCTGCATCGGTTCTGATGAAAAGCCACTAGTTTGGGCCCAATAACACTGAAATTGACAGAAACACATGAAAATGCATGTACTGTGTGCGCCCTGACCCTGCCAGCGCAGCCGAGCCTTTTGGGTGACTCTGCATCGGTTCTGATGAAAAGCGACTAGTTTAGGCCCAATAACACTGAAATTGACAGAAACACATGAAAATGCATGTAACGGTGTGCGCCGTGACCCTGCCAGCGCAGCCGAGCCTTTTGGGTGAGTCTGCATCGGTTCTGATGAAAAGCGACTGGATTGGGCCCAATAACACTGAAATTGACAGATACACATGAAAATGCATGTACGGTGTGCGCCGTGACCCTGCCAGCGCAGCCGAGCCTTTTGGGTGAGTCTGCATCGGTTCTGATGAAAAGCCACTAGTTTGGGCCCAATAACACTGAAATTGACAGAAACACATGAAAATGCATGTACGGTGCGCGCCGTGACCCTGCCAGCGCAGCCGAGCCTTTTGGGTGAGTCTGCATCGGTTCTGATGAAAAGCGACTAGTTTAGGCCCAATAACACTGAAATTGACAGAAACACATGAAAATGCATGTACGGTGTGCGCCGTGACCCTGCCAGTGCAGCTGAGCCTTTTGGGTGAGTCTGCATCGGTTCTGATGAAAAGCCACTAGTTTGGGCCCAATAACACTGAAATTGACAGAAACACATGAAAATGCATGTACGGTGTGCGCCCTGACCCTACCAGCGCAGCCGAGCCTTTTGGGTGAGTCTGCATCGGTTCTGATGAAATGCGACTAGTTTAGGCCCAATAACACTGAAATTGACAGAAACACATGAAAATGCATGTACGGTGTGCGCTGTGACCCTGCCAGTGCGGCCGAGCCTTTTGGGTGAGTCTGCATCGGTTCTGATGAAAAGCCACTAGTTTGGGCCCAATAACACTGAAATTCACAGAAAAACATGAAAATGCATGTAACGGTGTGCGCCCTGACCCTGCCAGCGCAGCCGAGCCTTTTGGGTGAGTCTGCATCGGTTCTGATGAAAAGCCACTAGTTTGGGCCCAATAACACTGAAATTGACAGAAACACATGAAAATGCATGTACGGTGTGCGCTGTGACCCTGCCAGTGCAGCCGAGCCTTTTGGGTGAGTCTGCATCGGTTCTGATGAAAAGCCACTAGTTTGGGCCCAATAACACTGAAATTGACAGAAACACATGAAAATGCATGTACGGTGTGCGCCCTAACCCTGCCAGCGCAGCCGAGGCTTTAGGGTGAGTCTGCATCGGTTCTGATGAAAAGCGACTAGTTTGGGCTCAATAACACTGAAATTGACAGAAACACATGAAAATGCATGTACGGTGTGCGCCCTGACCCTGCCAGCGCAGCCGAGCCTTTTGGGTGAGTCTGCATCGGTTCTGATGAAAAGCGACTAGTTTAGGCCCAATAACACTGAAATTGACAGAAACACATGAAAATGCATGTACGGTGTGCGCCGTGACCCTGCCAGCGAAGCCGAGCCTTTTGGGTGAGTCTGCATCGGTTCTGATGAAAAGCGACTAGTTTAGGCCCAATAACACTGAAATTGACAGAAACACATGAAAATGCATGTACGGTGTGCGCCCTAACCCTGCCAGCGCAGCCGAGCCTTTTGGGTGAGTCTGCATCGGTTCTGATGAAAAGCCATTAGTTTGGGCCCAATAACACTGAAATTGACAGAAACACATGAAAATGCATGTACGGTGTGCGCCGTGACCCTGCCAGCGCAGCCGAGCCTTTTGGGTGAGTCTGCATCGGTTCTGATGAAAAGCGACTGGATTGGGCCCAATAACACTGAAATTGACAGAAACACATGAAAATGCATGTACGGTGTGCGCCGTGACCCTGCCAGCGCAGCCGAGCCTTTTGGGTGAGTCTGCATCGGTTCTGATGAAAAGCGACTGGATTGGGCCCAATAACACTGAAATTGACAGAAACACATGAAAATGCATGTACGGTGTGCGCCCTGACCCTGCCAGCGCAGCCGAGCCTTTTGGGTGAATCTGCATCGGTTCTGATGAAAAGCGACTAGTTTAGGCCCAATAACACTGAAATTGACAGAAACACATGAAAATGCATGTACGGTGTGCGCCCTGACCCTGCCAGCGCAGCCGAGCCTTTTGGGTGAGTCTGCATCGGTTCTGATGAAAAGCGACTAGTTTAGGCCCAATAACACTGAAATTGACAGAAACACATGAAAATGCATGTACGGTGTGCGCCGTGACCCTGCCAGCGCAGCCGAGCCTTTTGGGTGAGTCTGCATCGGTTCTGATGAAAAGCCACTAGTTTGGGCCCAATAACACTGAAATTGACAAAAACACATGAAAATGCATGTACGGTGTGCGCCGTGACCCTGCCAGCGCAGCCAAGGCTTTAGGGTGAGTCTGCATCGGTTCTGATGAAAAGCGACTGGATTGGGCCCAATAACACTGAAATTGACAGAAACACATGAAAATGCATGTACGGTGTGCGCCCTGACCCTGCCAGCGCAGCCGAGCCTTTTGGGTGAGTCTGCATCGGTTCTGATGAAAAGCGACTAGTTTAGGCCCAATAACACTGAAATTGACAGAAACACATGAAAATGCATGTACGGTGTGCGCCGTGACCCTGCCAGCGCAGCCGAGCCTTTTGGGTGAGTCTGCATCGGTTCTGATGAAAAGCGACTAGTTTAGGCCCAATAACACTGAAATTGACAGAAACACATGAAAATGCATGTACGGTGTGCGCCGTGACCCTGCCAGCGCAGCCGAGGCTTTAGGGTGAGTCTGCATCGGTTCTGATGAAAAGCCACTAGTTTGGGCCCAATAACACTGAAATTGACAGAAACACATGAAAATGCATGTACTGTGTGCGCCCTGACCCTGCCAGCGCAGCCGAGCCTTTTGGGTGACTCTGCATCGGTTCTGATGAAAAGCGACTAGTTTAGGCCCAATAACACTGAAATTGACAGAAACACATGAAAATGCATGTAACGGTGTGCGCCGTGACCCTGCCAGCGCAGCCGAGCCTTTTGGGTGAGTCTGCATCGGTTCTGATGAAAAGCGACTGGATTGGGCCCAATAACACTGAAATTGACAGAAACACATGAAAATGCATGTACGGTGTGCGCCGTGACCCTGCCAGCGCAGCCAAGCCTTTTGGGTGAGTCTGCATCGGTTCTGATGAAAAGCCACTAGTTTGGGCCCAATAACACTGAAATTGACAGAAACACATGAAAATGCATGTACGGTGCGCGCCGTGACCCTGCCAGCGCAGCCGAGCCTTTTGGGTGAGTCTGCATCGGTTCTGATGAAAAGCGACTAGTTTAGGCCCAATAACACTGAAATTGACAGAAACACATGAAAATGCATGTACGGTGTGCGCCGTGACCCTGCCAGTGCAGCTGAGCCTTTTGGGTGAGTCTGCATCGGTTCTGATGAAAAGCCACTAGTTTGGGCCCAATAACACTGAAATTGACAGAAACACATGAAAATGCATGTACGGTGTGCGCCCTGACCCTACCAGCGCAGCCGAGCCTTTTGGGTGAGTCTGCATCGGTTCTGATGAAATGCGACTAGTTTAGGCCCAATAACACTGAAATTGACAGAAACACATGAAAATGCATGTACGGTGTGCGCTGTGACCCTGCCAGTGCAGCCGAGCCTTTTGGGTGAGTCTGCATCGGTTCTGATGAAAAGCCACTAGTTTGGGCCCAATAACACTGAAATTGACAGAAACACATGTAAATGCATGTACGGTGTGCGCCGTGACCCTGCCAGCGCAGCCGAGCCTTTTGGGTGAGTCTGCATCGGTTCTGATGAAAAGCCACTAGTTTGGGCCCAATAACACTGAAATTGACAGAAACACATGAAAATGCATGTAACGGTGTGCGCCGTGACCCTGCCAGCGCAGCCGAGGCTTTAGGGTGAGTCTGCATCGGTTCTGATGAAAAGCCACTAGTTTGGGCCCAATAACACTGAAATTGACAGAAACACATGAAAATGCATGTACGGTGTGCGCCGTGACCCTGCCAGCGCAGCCGAGCCTTTTGGGTGAGTCTGCATCAGTTCTGATGAAAAGCCACTAGTTTGGGCCCAATAACACTGAAATTGACAGAAACACATGAAAATGCATGTACGATGTGCGCCCTGACCCTGCCAGTGCAGCCGAGCCTTTTGGGTGAGTCTGCATCGGTTCTGATGAAAAGCGACTAGTTTAGGCCCAATAACACTGAAATTGACAGAAACACATGAAAATGCATGTACGGTGTGCGCCGTGACCCTGCCAGCGCAGCCAAGCCTTTTGGGTGAGTCTGCATCGGTTCTGATGAAAAGCCACTAGTTAGGGCCCAATAACACTGAAATTGACAGAAACACATGAAAATGCATGTACGGTGTGCGCCGTGACCCTGCCAGCGCAGCCGAGGCTTTAGGGTGAGTCTGCATCGGTTCTGATGAAAAGCGACTAGTTTGGGCCCAATAACACTGAAATTGACAGAAACACATGAAAATGCATGTACGGTGTGCGCCCTGACCTTGCCAGCGCAGCCGAGCCTTTTGGGTGAGCCTGCATCGGTTCTGATGAAAAGCGACTAGTTTAGGCACAATAACACTGAAATTGACAGAAACACATGAAAATGCATGTACGGTGTGCGCCGTGACCCTGCCAGCGCAGCCGAGCCTTTTGGGTGAGTCTTCATCGGTTCTGATGAAAAGCCACTAGTTTTGGCCCAATAACACTGAAATTGACAGAAACACATGAAAATGCATGTACGGTGTGCGCCCTGACCCTACCAGCGCAGCCGAGCCTTTTGGGTGAGTCTGCATCGGTTCTGATGAAATGCGACTAGTTTAGGCCCAATAACACTGAAATTGACAGAAACACATGAAAATGGATGTACGGTGTGCGCTGTGACCCTGCCAGTGCAGCCGAGCCTTTTGGGTGAGTCTGCATCGGTTCTGATGAAAAGCCACTAGTTTGGGCCCAATAACACTGAAATTGACAGAAACACATGAAAATGCATGTACGGTGTGCGCCCTAACCCTGCCAGCGCAGCCGAGGCTTTAGGGTGAGTCTGCATCGGTTCTGATGAAAAGCGACTAGTTTGGGCTCAATAACACTGAAATTGACAGAAACACATGAAAATGCATGTACGGTGTGCGCCCTGACCCTGCCAGCGCAGCCGAGCCTTTTGGGTGAGTCTGCATCGGTTCTGATGAAAAGCGACTAGTTTAGGCCCAATAACACTGAAATTGACAGAAACACATGAAAATGCATGTACGGTGTGCGCCGTGACCCTGCCAGCGAAGCCGAGCCTTTTGGGTGAGTCTGCATCGGTTCTGATGAAAAGCGACTAGTTTAGGCCCAATAACACTGAAATTGACAGAAACACATGAAAATGCATGTACGGTGTGCGCCCTAACCCTGCCAGCGCAGCCGAGCCTTTTGGGTGAGTCTGCATCGGTTCTGATGAAAAGCCATTAGTTTGGGCCCAATAACACTGAAATTGACAGAAACACATGAAAATGCATGTACGGTGTGCGCCGTGACCCTGCCAGCGCAGCCGAGCCTTTTGGGTGAGTCTGCATCGGTTCTGATGAAAAGCGACTGGATTGGGCCCAATAACACTGAAATTGACAGAAACACATGAAAATGCATGTACGGTGTGCGCCCTGACCCTGCCAGCGCAGCCGAGCCTTTTGGGTGAATCTGCATCGGTTCTGATGAAAAGCGACTAGTTTAGGCCCAATAACACTGAAATTGACAGAAACACATGAAAATGCATGTACGGTGTGCGCCCTGACCCTGCCAGCGCAGCCGAGCCTTTTGGATGAGTCTGCATCGGTTCTGATGAAAAGCGACTAGTTTAGGCCCAATAACACTGAAATTGACAGAAACACATGAAAATGCATGTACGGTGTGCGCCGTGACCCTGCCAGCGCAGCCGAGCCTTTTGGGTGAGTCTGCATCGGTTCTGATGAAAAGCCACTAGTTTGGGCCCAATAACACTGAAATTGACAAAAACACATGAAAATGCATGTACGGTGTGCGCCGTGACCCTGCCAGCGCAGCCAAGGCTTTAGGGTGAGTCTGCATCGGTTCTGATGAAAAGCGACTGGATTGGGCCCAATAACACTGAAATTGACAGAAACACATGAAAATGCATGTACGGTGTGCGCCCTGACCCTGCCAGCGCAGCCGAGCCTTTTGGGTGAGTCTGCATCGGTTCTGATGAAAAGCGACTAGTTTAGGCCCAATAACACTGAAATTGACAGAAACACATGAAAATGCATGTACGGTGTGCGCCCTGACCCTGCCAGCGCAGCCGAGCCTTTTGGGTGAGTCTGCATCGGTTCTGATGAAAAGCGACTAGTTTAGGCCCAATAACACTGAAATTGACAGAAACACATGAAAATGCATGTACGGTGTGCGCCGTGACCCTGCCAGCGCAGCCGAGGCTTTAGGGTGAGTCTGCATCGGTTCTGATGAAAAGCCACTAGTTTGGGCCCAATAACACTGAAATTGACAGAAACACATGAAAATGCATGTACTGTGTGCGCCCTGACCCTGCCAGCGCAGCCGAGCCTTTTGGGTGACTCTGCATCGGTTCTGATGAAAAGCGACTAGTTTAGGCCCAATAACACTGAAATTGACAGAAACACATGAAAATGCATGTAACGGTGTGCGCCGTGACCCTGCCAGCGCAGCCGAGCCTTTTGGGTGAGTCTGCATCGGTTCTGATGAAAAGCGACTGGATTGGGCCCAATAACACTGAAATTGACAGATACACATGAAAATGCATGTACGGTGTGCGCCGTGACCCTGCCAGCGCAGCCGAGCCTTTTGGGTGAGTCTGCATCGGTTCTGATGAAAAGCCACTAGTTTGGGCCCAATAACACTGAAATTGACAGAAACACATGAAAATGCATGTACGGTGCGCGCCGTGACCCTGCCAGCGCAGCCGAGCCTTTTGGGTGAGTCTGCATCGGTTCTGATGAAAAGCGACTAGTTTAGGCCCAATAACACTGAAATTGACAGAAACACATGAAAATGCATGTACGGTGTGCGCCGTGACCCTGCCAGTGCAGCTGAGCCTTTTGGGTGAGTCTGCATCGGTTCTGATGAAAAGCCACTAGTTTGGGCCCAATAACACTGAAATTGACAGAAACACATGAAAATGCATGTACGGTGTGCGCCCTGACCCTACCAGCGCAGCCGAGCCTTTTGGGTGAGTCTGCATCGGTTCTGATGAAATGCGACTAGTTTAGGCCCAATAACACTGAAATTGACAGAAACACATGAAAATGCATGTACGGTGTGCGCTGTGACCCTGCCAGTGCAGCCGAGCCTTTTGGGTGAGTCTGCATCGGTTCTGATGAAAAGCCACTAGTTTGGGCCCAATAACACTGAAATTCACAGAAAAACATGAAAATGCATGTAACGGTGTGCGCCCTGACCCTGCCAGCGCAGCCGAGCCTTTTGGGTGAGTCTGCATCGGTTCTGATGAAAAGCCACTAGTTTGGGCCCAATAACACTGAAATTGACAGAAACACATGAAAATGCATGTAACGGTGTGCGCCGTGACCCTGCCAGCGCAGCCGAGACTTTAGGGTGAGTCTGCATCGGTTCTGATGAAAAGCGACTAGTTTAGGCCCAATAACACTGAAATTGACAGAAACACATGAAAATGCATGTACGGTGTGCGCCGTGACCCTGCCAGCGCAGCCGAGCCTTTTGAGTGAGTCTGCATCGGTTCTGATGAAAAGTCACTAGTTTAGGCCCAATAACACTGAAATTGACAGAAACACATGAAAATGCATGTACAGTGTGCGCCGTGACCCTGCCAGCGCAGCCGAGACTTTAGGGTGAGTCTGCATCGGTTCTGATGAAAAGCCACTAGTTTGGGCCCAATAACACTGAAATTGACAGAAACACATGAAAATGCATGTACGGTGTGCGCCGTGACCCTGCCAGCGCAGCCGAGCCTTTTGGGTGAGTCTGCATCGGTTCTGATGAAAAGCCACTAGTTTAGGCCAAATAACACTGAAATTGACAGAAACACATGAAAATGCATGTACGGTGTGCGCCGTGACCCTGCCAGCGCAGCCGAGCCTTTTGGGTGAGTCTGCATCGGTTCTGATGAAAAGCGACTAGTTTGGGCCCAATAACACTGAAATTGACAGAAACACATGAAAATGCATGTACGGTGTGCGCCGTGACCCTGCCAGCGCAGCCGAGCCTTTTGGGTGAGTCTGCATCGGTTCTGATGAAAAGCCATTAGTTTGGGCCCAATAACACTGAAATTGACAGAAAAACATGAAAATGCATGTAACGGTGTGCGCCGTGACCCTGCCAGCGCAGCCGAGGCTTTAGGGTGAGTCTGCATCGGTTCTGATGAAAAGCGACTAGTTTGGGCCCAATAACACTGAAATTGACAGAAACACATGAAAATGCATGTACGGTGTGCGCCGTGACCCTGCCAGCGCAGCCGAGCCTTTTGGGTGAGTCTGCATCGGTTCTGATGAAAAGCCACTAGTTTAGGCCAAATAACACTGAAATTGACAGAAACACATGAAAATGCATGTACGGTGTGCGCCGTGACCCTGCCAGCGCAGCCGAGCCTTTTGGGTGAGTCTGCATCGGTTCTGATGAAAAGCGACTAGTTTGGGCCCAATAACACTGAAATTGACAGAAACACATGAAAATGCATGTACGGTGTGCGCCGTGACCCTGCCAGCGCAGCCGAGCCTTTTGGGTGAGTCTGCATCGGTTCTGATGAAAAGCCACTAGTTTGGGCCCAATAACACTGAAATTGACAGAAAAACATGAAAATGCATGTAACGGTGTGCGCCCTGACCCTGCCAGCGCAGCCGAGCCTTTTGGGTGAGTCTGCATCGGTTCTGATGAAAAGCCACTAGTTTAGGCCCAATAACACTGAAATTGACAGAAACACATGAAAATGCATGTACGGTGTGCGCCGTGACTCTGCCAGCGCAGCCGAGACTTTAGGGTGAGTCTGCATCGGTTCTGATGAAAAGCCACTAGTTTGGGCCCAATAACACTGAAATTGACAGAAACACATGAAAATGCATGTACGGTGTGCGCCGTGACCCTGCCAGCGCAGCCGAGCCTTTTGGGTGAGTCTGCATCGGTTCTGATGAAAAGCGACTAGTTTAGGCCCAATAACACTGAAATTGACAGAAACACATGAAAATGCATGTACGGTGTGCGCCGTGACCCTGCCAGCGCAGCCGAGACTTTAGGGTGAGTCTGCATCGGTTCTGATGAAAAGCCACTAGTTTGGGCCCAATAACACTGAAATTGACAGAAACACATGAAAATGCATGTACGGTGTGCGCCGTGACCCTGCCAGCGCAGCCGAGCCTTTTGGGTGAGTCTGCATCGGTTCTGATGAAAAGCCACTAGTTTAGGCCAAATAACACTGAAATTGACAGAAACACATGAAAATGCATGTACGGTGTGCGCCCTGACCCTGCCAGCGCAGCCGAGCCTTTTGGGTGAGTCTGCATCGGTTCTGATGAAAAGCCACTAGTTTGGGCCCAATAACACTGAAATTGACAGAAACACATGAAAATGCATGTACGGTGTGCGCCGTGACCCTGCCAGCGCAGCCGAGCCTTTTGGGTGAGTCTGCATCGGTTCTGATGAAAAGCCACTAGTTTGGGCCCAATAACACTGAAATTCACAGAAAAACATGAAAATGCATGTAACGGTGTGCGCCGTGACCCTGCCAGCGCAGCCGAGGCTTTAGGGTGAGTCTGCATCGGTTCTGATGAAAAGCGACTAGTTTGGGCCCAATAACACTGAAATTGAGAGAAACACATGAAAATGCATGTACGGTGTGCGCCCTCACCCTGCCAGCGCAGCCGAGCCTTTTGGGTGAGTCTGCATCGGTTCTGATGAAAAGCCACTAGTTTAGGCCCAATAACACTGAAATTGACAGAAACACATGAAAATGCATGTACGGTGTGCGCCCTGACCCTGCCAGCGCAGCCGAGCCTTTTGGGTGAGTCTGCATCGGTTCTGATGAAAAGCGACTGGTTTGGGCCCAATAACACTGAAATTGACAGAAACACATGAAAATGCATGTACGGTGTGCGCCCTGACCCTGCCAGCGCAGCCGAGCCTTTTGGGTGAGTCTGCATCGGTTCTGATGAAAAGTGACTAGTTTAGGCCCAATAACACTGAAATTGACAGAAACACATGAAAATGCATGTACGGTGTGCGCCCTGACCCTGTCAGCGCAGCCGAGCCTTTTGGGTGAGTCTGCATCGGTTCTGATGAAAAGCGACTAGTTTAGGCCCAATAACACTGAAATTGACAGAAACACATGAAAATGCATGTACGGTGTGCGCCGTCACCCTGCCAGCGCAGCCGAGACTTTAGGGTGAGTCTGCATCGGTTCTGATGAAAAGCCACTAGTTTGGGCCCAATAACACTGAAATTGACAGAAACACATGAAAATGCATGTACGGTGTGCGCCGTGACCCTGCCAGCGCAGCCAAGCCTTTTGGGTGAGTCTGCATCGGTTCTGATGAAAAGCCACTAGTTTGGGCCCAATAACACTGAAATTCACAGAAAAACATGAAAATGCATGTAACGGTGTGCGCCCTGACCCTGCCAGCGCAGCCGAGCCTTTTGGGTGAGTCTGCATCGGTTCTGATGAAAAGCCACTAGTTTAGGCCCAATAACACTGAAATTGACAGAAACACATGAAAATGCATGTACGGTGTGCGCCGTGACCCTGCCAGCGCAGCCGAGACTTTAGGGTGAGTCTGCATCGGTTCTGATGAAAAGCCACTAGTTTGGGCCCAATAACACTGAAATTGACAGAAACACATGAAAATGCATGTACGGTGTGCGCCGTGACCCTGCCAGCGCAGCCGAGCCTTTTCGGTGAGTCTGCATCGGTTCTGATGAAAAGCCACTAGTTTAGGCCCAATAACACTGAAATTGACAGAAACACATGAAAATGCATGTACGGTGTGCGCCCTGACCCTGCCAGCGCAGCCGAGCCTTTTGGGTGAGTCTGCATCGGTTCTGATGAAAAGCCACTAGTTTGGGCCCAATAACACTGAAATTGACAGAAACACATGAAAATGCATGTACGGTGTGCGCCGTGACCCTGCCAGCGCAGCCGAGCCTTTTGGGTGAGTCTGCATCGGTTCTGATGAAAAGCCACTAGTTTGGGCCCAATAACACTGAAATTGACAGAAAAACATGAAAATGCATGTACGGTGTGCGCCCTGACCCTGCCAGCGCAGCCGAGCCTTTTGGGTGAGTCTGCATCGGTTCTGATGAAAAGCCACTAGTTTAGGCCCAATAACACTGAAATTGACAGAAACACATGAAAACGCATGTACGGTGTGCGCCGTGACCCTGCCAGCGCAGCCGAGCCTTTTGGGTGAGTCTGCATCGGTTCTGATGAAAAGCCACTAGTTTAGGCCCAATAACACTGAAATTGACAGAAACACATGAAAACGCATGTACGGTGTGCGCCCTGACCCTGCCAGCGCAGCCGAGGCTTTTGGGTGAGTCTGCATCAGTTCTGATGAAAAGCGACTAGTTTAGGCCCAATAACACTGAAATTGACAGAAAAACATGAAAATGCATGTACGGTGTGCGCCCTGACCCTGTCAGCGCAGCCGAGCCTTTTGGGTGAGTCTGCATCGGTTCTGATGAAAAGCGACTAGTTTAGGCCCAATAACACTGAAATTGACAGAAACACATGAAAATGCATGTACGGTGTGCGCCGTGACCCTGCCAGCGCAGCCAAGCCTTTTGGGTGAGTCTGCATCGGTTCTGATGAAAAGCCACTAGTTTGGGCCCAATAACACTGAAATTCACAGAAAAACATGAAAATGCATGTAACGGTGTGCGCCCTGACCCTGCCAGCGCAGCCGAGCCTTTTGGGTGAGTCTGCATCGGTTCTGATGAAAAGCCACTAGTTTAGGCCCAATAACACTGAAATTGACAGAAACACATGAAAATGCATGTACGGTGTGCGCCGTGACCCTGCCAGCGCAGCCAAGCCTTTTGGGTGAGTCTGCATCGGTTCTGATGAAAAGCCACTAGTTTGGGCCCAATAACACTGAAATTCACAGAAAAACATGAAAATGCATGTAACGGTGTGCGCCGTGACCCTGCCAGCGCAGCCGAGCCTTTTGGGTGAGTCTGCATCGGTTCTGATGAAAAGCGACTGGATTGGGCCCAATAACACTGAAATTGACAGAAACACATGAAAATGCATGTACGGTGTGCGCCCTGACCCTGCCAGCGCAGCCGAGCCTTTTGGGTGAATCTGCATCGGTTCTGATGAAAAGCGACTAGTTTAGGCCCAATAACACTGAAATTGACAGAAACACATGAAAATGCATGTACGGTGTGCGCCCTGACCCTGCCAGCGCAGCCGAGCCTTTTGGGTGAGTCTGCATCGGTTCTGATGAAAAGCGACTAGTTTAGGCCCAATAACACTGAAATTGACAGAAACACATGAAAATGCATGTACGGTGTGCGCCGTGACCCTGCCAGCGCAGCCGAGCCTTTTGGGTGAGTCTGCATCGGTTCTGATGAAAAGCCACTAGTTTGGGCCCAATAACACTGAAATTGACAAAAACACATGAAAATGCATGTACGGTGTGCGCCGTGACCCTGCCAGCGCAGCCAAGGCTTTAGGGTGAGTCTGCATCGGTTCTGATGAAAAGCGACTGGATTGGGCCCAATAACACTGAAATTGACAGAAACACATGAAAATGCATGTACGGTGTGCGCCCTGACCCTGCCAGCGCAGCCGAGCCTTTTGGGTGAGTCTGCATCGGTTCTGATGAAAAGCGACTAGTTTAGGCCCAATAACACTGAAATTGACAGAAACACATGAAAATGCATGTACGGTGTGCGCCGTGACCCTGCCAGCGCAGCCGAGCCTTTTGGGTGAGTCTGCATCGGTTCTGATGAAAAGCGACTAGTTTAGGCCCAATAACACTGAAATTGACAGAAACACATGAAAATGCATGTACGGTGTGCGCCGTGACCCTGCCAGCGCAGCCGAGGCTTTAGGGTGAGTCTGCATCGGTTCTGATGAAAAGCCACTAGTTTGGGCCCAATAACACTGAAATTGACAGAAACACATGAAAATGCATGCACTGTGTGCGCCCTGACCCTGCCAGCGCAGCCGAGCCTTTTGGGTGACTCTGCATCGGTTCTGATGAAAAGCGACTAGTTTAGGCCCAATAACACTGAAATTGACGTAAACACATGAAAATGCATGTAACGGTGTGCGCCGTGACCCTGCCAGCGCAGCCGAGCCTTTTGGGTGAGTCTGCATCGGTTCTGATGAAAAGCGACTGGATTGGGCCCAATAACACTGAAATTGACAGAAACACATGAAAATGCATGTACGGTGTGCGCCGTGACCCTGCCAGCGCAGCCAAGCCTTTTGGGTGAGTCTGCATCGGTTCTGATGAAAAGCCACTAGTTTGGGCCCAATAACACTGAAATTGACAGAAACACATGAAAATGCATGTACGGTGCGCGCCGTGACCCTGCCAGCGCAGCCGAGCCTTTTGGGTGAGTCTGCATCGGTTCTGATGAAAAGCGACTAGTTTAGGCCCAATAACACTGAAATTGACAGAAACACATGAAAATGCATGTACGGTGTGCGCCGTGACCCTGCCAGTGCAGCTGAGCCTTTTGGGTGAGTCTGCATCGGTTCTGATGAAAAGCCACTAGTTTGGGCCCAATAACACTGAAATTGACAGAAACACATGAAAATGCATGTACGGTGTGCGCCCTGACCCTACCAGCGCAGCCGAGCCTTTTGGGTGAGTCTGCATCGGTTCTGATGAAATGCGACTAGTTTAGGCCCAATAACACTGAAATTGACAGAAACACATGAAAATGCATGTACGGTGTGCGCTGTGACCCTGCCAGTGCAGCCGAGCCTTTTGGGTGAGTCTGCATCGGTTCTGATGAAAAGCCACTAGTTTGGGCCCAATAACACTGAAATTGACAGAAACACATGTAAATGCATGTACGGTGTGCGCCGTGACCCTGCCAGCGCAGCCGAGCCTTTTGGGTGAGTCTGCATCGGTTCTGATGAAAAGCCACTAGTTTGGGCCCAATAACACTGAAATTGACAGAAACACATGAAAATGCATGTAACGGTGTGCGCCGTGACCCTGCCAGCGCAGCCGAGGCTTTAGGGTGAGTCTGCATCGGTTCTGATGAAAAGCCACTAGTTTGGGCCCAATAACACTGAAATTGACAGAAACACATGAAAATGCATGTACGGTGTGCGCCGTGACCCTGCCAGCGCAGCCGAGCCTTTTGGGTGAGTCTGCATCAGTTCTGATGAAAAGCCACTAGTTTGGGCCCAATAACACTGAAATTGACAGAAACACATGAAAATGCATGTACGATGTGCGCCCTGACCCTGCCAGTGCAGCCGAGCCTTTTGGGTGAGTCTGCATCGGTTCTGATGAAAAGCGACTAGTTTAGGCCCAATAACACTGAAATTGACAGAAACACATGAAAATGCATGTACGGTGTGCGCCGTGACCCTGCCAGCGCAGCCAAGCCTTTTGGGTGAGTCTGCATCGGTTCTGATGAAAAGCCACTAGTTAGGGCCCAATAACACTGAAATTGACAGAAACACATGAAAATGCATGTACGGTGTGCGCCGTGACCCTGCCAGCGCAGCCGAGGCTTTAGGGTGAGTCTGCATCGGTTCTGATGAAAAGCGACTAGTTTGGGCCCAATAACACTGAAATTGACAGAAACACATGAAAATGCATGTACGGTGTGCGCCGTGACCCTGCCAGCGCAGCCGAGCCTTTTGGGTGAGTCTTCATCGGTTCTGATGAAAAGCCACTAGTTTTGGCCCAATAACACTGAAATTGACAGAAACACATGAAAATGCATGTACGGTGTGCGCCCTGACCCTACCAGCGCAGCCGAGCCTTTTGGGTGAGTCTGCATCGGTTCTGATGAAATGCGACTAGTTTAGGCCCAATAACACTGAAATTGACAGAAACACATGAAAATGCATGTACGGTGTGCGCTGTGACCCTGCCAGTGCAGCCGAGCCTTTTGGGTGAGTCTGCATCGGTTCTGATGAAAAGCCACTAGTTTGGGCCCAATAACACTGAAATTGACAGAAACACATGAAAATGCATGTACGGTGTGCGCCCTAACCCTGCCAGCGCAGCCGAGGCTTTAGGGTGAGTCTGCATCGGTTCTGATGAAAAGCGACTAGTTTGGGCTCAATAACACTGAAATTGACAGAAACACATGAAAATGCATGTACGGTGTGCGCCCTAACCCTGCCAGCGCAGCCGAGCCTTTTGGGTGAGTCTGCATCGGTTCTGATGAAAAGCCATTAGTTTGGGCCCAATAACACTGAAATTGACAGAAACACATGAAAATGCATGTACGGTGTGCGCCGTGACCCTGCCAGCGCAGCCGAGCCTTTTGGGTGAGTCTGCATCGGTTCTGATGAAAAGCGACTGGATTGGGCCCAATAACACTGAAATTGACAGAAACACATGAAAATGCATGTACGGTGTGCGCCGTGACCCTGCCAGCGCAGCCGAGCCTTTTGGGTGAGTCTGCATCGGTTCTGATGAAAAGCGACTGGATTGGGCCCAATAACACTGAAATTGACAGAAACACATGAAAATGCATGTACGGTGTGCGCCCTGACCCTGCCAGCGCAGCCGAGCCTTTTGGGTGAATCTGCATCGGTTCTGATGAAAAGCCACTAGTTTAGGCCCAATAACACTGAAATTGACAGAAACACATGAAAATGCATGTACGGTGTGCGCCCTGACCCTGCCAGCGCAGCCGAGCCTTTTGGATGAGTCTGCATCGGTTCTGATGAAAAGCGACTAGTTTAGGCCCAATAACACTGAAATTGACAGAAACACATGAAAATGCATGTACGGTGTGCGCCGTGACCCTGCCAGCGCAGCCGAGCCTTTTGGGTGAGTCTGCATCGGTTCTGATGAAAAGCCACTAGTTTGGGCCCAATAACACTGAAATTGACAAAAACACATGAAAATGCATGTACGGTGTGCGCCGTGACCCTGCCAGCGCAGCCAAGGCTTTAGGGTGAGTCTGCATCGGTTCTGATGAAAAGCGACTGGATTGGGCCCAATAACACTGAAATTGACAGAAACACATGAAAATGCATGTACGGTGTGCGCCCTGACCCTGCCAGCGCAGCCGAGCCTTTTGGGTGAGTCTGCATCGGTTCTGATGAAAAGCGACTAGTTTAGGCCCAATAACACTGAAATTGACAGAAACACATGAAAATGCATGTACGGTGTGCGCCCTGACCCTGCCAGCGCAGCCAAGCCTTTTGGGTGAGTCTGCATCGGTTCTGATGAAAAGCGACTAGTTTAGGCCCAATAACACTGAAATTGACAGAAACACATGAAAATGCATGTACGGTGTGCGCCGTGACCCTGCCAGCGCAGCCGAGGCTTTAGGGTGAGTCTGCATCGGTTCTGATGAAAAGCCACTAGTTTGGGCCCAATAACACTGAAATTGACAGAAACACATGAAAATGCATGTACTGTGTGCGCCCTGACCCTGCCAGCGCAGCCGAGCCTTTTGGGTGACTCTGCATCGGTTCTGATGAAAAGCGACTAGTTTAGGCCCAATAACACTGAAATTGACAGAAACACATGAAAATGCATGTAACGGTGTGCGCCGTGACCCTGCCAGCGCAGCCGAGCCTTTTGGGTGAGTCTGCATCGGTTCTGATGAAAAGCGACTGGATTGGGCCCAATAACACTGAAATTGACAGATACACATGAAAATGCATGTACGGTGTGCGCCGTGACCCTGCCAGCGCAGCCGAGCCTTTTGGGTGAGTCTGCATCGGTTCTGATGAAAAGCCACTAGTTTGGGCCCAATAACACTGAAATTGACAGAAACACATGAAAATGCATGTACGGTGCGCGCCGTGACCCTGCCAGCGCAGCCGAGCCTTTTGGGTGAGTCTGCATCGGTTCTGATGAAAAGCGACTAGTTTAGGCCCAATAACACTGAAATTGACAGAAACACATGAAAATGCATGTACGGTGTGCGCCGTGACCCTGCCAGTGCAGCTGAGCCTTTTGGGTGAGTCTGCATCGGTTCTGATGAAAAGCCACTAGTTTGGGCCCAATAACACTGAAATTGACAGAAACACATGAAAATGCATGTACGGTGTGCGCCCTGACCCTACCAGCGCAGCCGAGCCTTTTGGGTGAGTCTGCATCGGTTCTGATGAAATGCGACTAGTTTAGGCCCAATAACACTGAAATTGACAGAAACACATGAAAATGCATGTACGGTGTGCGCTGTGACCCTGCCAGTGCAGCCGAGCCTTTTGGGTGAGTCTGCATCGGTTCTGATGAAAAGCCACTAGTTTGGGCCCAATAACACTGAAATTCACAGAAAAACATGAAAATGCATGTAACGGTGTGCGCCCTGACCCTGCCAGCGCAGCCGAGCCTTTTGGGTGAGTCTGCATCGGTTCTGATGAAAAGCCACTAGTTTGGGCCCAATAACACTGAAATTGACAGAAACACATGAAAATGCATGTAACGGTGTGCGCCGTGACCCTGCCAGCGCAGCCGAGACTTTAGGGTGAGTCTGCATCGGTTCTGATGAAAAGCGACTAGTTTAGGCCCAATAACACTGAAATTGACAGAAACACATGAAAATGCATGTACGGTGTGCGCCGTGACCCTGCCAGCGCAGCCGAGCCTTTTGAGTGAGTCTGCATCGGTTCTGATGAAAAGTCACTAGTTTAGGCCCAATAACACTGAAATTGACAGAAACACATGAAAATGCATGTACAGTGTGCGCCGTGACCCTGCCAGCGCAGCCGAGACTTTAGGGTGAGTCTGCATCGGTTCTGATGAAAAGCCACTAGTTTGGGCCCAATAACACTGAAATTGACAGAAACACATGAAAATGCATGTACGGTGTGCGCCGTGACCCTGCCAGCGCAGCCGAGCCTTTTGGGTGAGTCTGCATCGGTTCTGATGAAAAGCCACTAGTTTAGGCCAAATAACACTGAAATTGACAGAAACACATGAAAATGCATGTACGGTGTGCGCCGTGACCCTGCCAGCGCAGCCGAGCCTTTTGGGTGAGTCTGCATCGGTTCTGATGAAAAGCGACTAGTTTGGGCCCAATAACACTGAAATTGACAGAAACACATGAAAATGCATGTACGGTGTGCGCCGTGACCCTGCCAGCGCAGCCGAGCCTTTTGGGTGAGTCTGCATCGGTTCTGATGAAAAGCCATTAGTTTGGGCCCAATAACACTGAAATTGACAGAAAAACATGAAAATGCATGTAACGGTGTGCGCCGTGACCCTGCCAGCGCAGCCGAGGCTTTAGGGTGAGTCTGCATCGGTTCTGATGAAAAGCGACTAGTTTGGGCCCAATAACACTGAAATTGACAGAAACACATGAAAATGCATGTACGGTGTGCGCCGTGACCCTGCCAGCGCAGCCGAGCCTTTTGGGTGAGTCTGCATCGGTTCTGATGAAAAGCCACTAGTTTAGGCCAAATAACACTGAAATTGACAGAAACACATGAAAATGCATGTACGGTGTGCGCCGTGACCCTGCCAGCGCAGCCGAGCCTTTTGGGTGAGTCTGCATCGGTTCTGATGAAAAGCGACTAGTTTGGGCCCAATAACACTGAAATTGACAGAAAAACATGAAAATGCATGTACGGTGTGCGCCGTGACCCTGCCAGCGCAGCCGAGCCTTTTGGGTGAGTCTGCATCGGTTCTGATGAAAAGCCACTAGTTTGGGCCCAATAACACTGAAATTGACAGAAAAACATGAAAATGCATGTAACGGTGTGCGCCCTGACCCTGCCAGCGCAGCCGAGCCTTTTGGGTGAGTCTGCATCGGTTCTGATGAAAAGCCACTAGTTTAGGCCCAATAACACTGAAATTGACAGAAACACATGAAAATGCATGTACGGTGTGCGCCGTGACCCTGCCAGCGCAGCCGAGACTTTAGGGTGAGTCTGCATCGGTTCTGATGAAAAGCCACTAGTTTGGGCCCAATAACACTGAAATTGACAGAAACACATGAAAATGCATGTACGGTGTGCGCCGTGACCCTGCCAGCGCAGCCGAGCCTTTTGGGTGAGTCTGCATCGGTTCTGATGAAAAGCGACTAGTTTAGGCCCAATAACACTGAAATTGACAGAAACACATGAAAATGCATGTAACGGTGTGCGCCCTGACCCTGCCAGCGCAGCCGAGCCTTTTGGGTGAGTCTGCATCGGTTCTGATGAAAAGCCACTAGTTTGGGCCCAATAACACTGAAATTGACAGAAAAACATGAAAATGCATGTAACGGTGTGCGCCCTGACCCTGCCAGCGCAGCCGAGCCTTTTGGGTGAGTCTGCATCGGTTCTGATGAAAAGCCACTAGTTTAGGCCCAATAACACTGAAATTGACAGAAACACATGAAAATGCATGTACGGTGTGCGCCGTGACCCTGCCAGCGCAGCCGAGACTTTAGGGTGAGTCTGCATCGGTTCTGATGAAAAGCCACTAGTTTGGGCCCAATAACACTGAAATTGACAGAAACACATGAAAATGCATGTACGGTGTGCGCTGTGACCCTGCCAGTGCAGCCGAGCCTTTTGGGTGAGTCTGCATCGGTTCTGATGAAAAGCCACTAGTTTGGGCCCAATAACACTGAAATTCACAGAAAAACATGAAAATGCATGTAACGGTGTGCGCCCTGACCCTGCCAGCGCAGCCGAGCCTTTTGGGTGAGTCTGCATCGGTTCTGATGAAAAGCCACTAGTTTGGGCCCAATAACACTGAAATTGACAGAAACACATGAAAATGCATGTACGGTGTGCGCCGTGACCCTGCCAGCGCAGCCGAGCCTTTTGGGTGAGTCTGCATCGGTTCTGATGAAAAGCGACTAGTTTGGGCCCAATAACACTGAAATTGACAGAAACACATGAAAATGCATGTACGGTGTGCGCCGTGACCCTGCCAGCGCAGCCGAGCCTTTTGGGTGAGTCTGCATCGGTTCTGATGAAAAGCCATTAGTTTGGGCCCAATAACACTGAAATTGACAGAAAAACATGAAAATGCATGTAACGGTGTGCGCCGTGACCCTGCCAGCGCAGCCGAGGCTTTAGGGTGAGTCTGCATCGGTTCTGATGAAAAGCGACTAGTTTGGGCCCAATAACACTGAAATTGACAGAAACACATGAAAATGCATGTACGGTGTGCGCCGTGACCCTGCCAGCGCAGCCGAGCCTTTTGGGTGAGTCTGCATCGGTTCTGATGAAAAGCCACTAGTTTAGGCCAAATAACACTGAAATTGACAGAAACACATGAAAATGCATGTACGGTGTGCGCCGTGACCCTGCCAGCGCAGCCGAGCCTTTTGGGTGAGTCTGCATCGGTTCTGATGAAAAGCGACTAGTTTGGGCCCAATAACACTGAAATTGACAGAAAAACATGAAAATGCATGTACGGTGTGCGCCGTGACCCTGCCAGCGCAGCCGAGCCTTTTGGGTGAGTCTGCATCGGTTCTGATGAAAAGCCACTAGTTTGGGCCCAATAACACTGAAATTGACAGAAAAACATGAAAATGCATGTAACGGTGTGCGCCCTGACCCTGCCAGCGCAGCCGAGCCTTTTGGGTGAGTCTGCATCGGTTCTGATGAAAAGCCACTAGTTTAGGCCCAATAACACTGAAATTGACAGAAACACATGAAAATGCATGTACGGTGTGCGCCGTGACCCTGCCAGCGCAGCCGAGACTTTAGGGTGAGTCTGCATCGGTTCTGATGAAAAGCCACTAGTTTGGGCCCAATAACACTGAAATTGACAGAAACACATGAAAATGCATGTACGGTGTGCGCCGTGACCCTGCCAGCGCAGCCGAGCCTTTTGGGTGAGTCTGCATCGGTTCTGATGAAAAGCGACTAGTTTAGGCCCAATAACACTGAAATTGACAGAAACACATGAAAATGCATGTACGGTGTGCGCCGTGACCCTGCCAGCGCAGCCGAGACTTTAGGGTGAGTCTGCATCGGTTCTGATGAAAAGCCACTAGTTTGGGCCCAATAACACTGAAATTGACAGAAACACATGAAAATGCATGTACGGTGTGCGCCGTGACCCTGCCAGCGCAGCCGAGCCTTTTGGGTGAGTCTGCATCGGTTCTGATGAAAAGCCACTAGTTTAGGCCAAATAACACTGAAATTGACAGAAACACATGAAAATGCATGTACGGTGTGCGCCCTGACCCTGCCAGCGCAGCCGAGCCTTTTGGGTGAGTCTGCATCGGTTCTGATGAAAAGCCACTAGTTTGGGCCCAATAACACTGAAATTGACAGAAACACATGAAAATGCATGTACGGTGTGCGCCGTGACCCTGCCAGCGCAGCCGAGCCTTTTGGGTGAGTCTGCATCGGTTCTGATGAAAAGCCACTAGTTTGGGCCCAATAACACTGAAATTCACAGAAAAACATGAAAATGCATGTAACGGTGTGCGCCGTGACCCTGCCAGCGCAGCCGAGGCTTTAGGGTGAGTCTGCATCGGTTCTGATGAAAAGCGACTAGTTTGGGCCCAATAACACTGAAATTGAGAGAAACACATGAAAATGCATGTACGGTGTGCGCCCTCACCCTGCCAGCGCAGCCGAGCCTTTTGGGTGAGTCTGCATCGGTTCTGATGAAAAGCCACTAGTTTAGGCCCAATAACACTGAAATTGACAGAAACACATGAAAATGCATGTACGGTGTGCGCCCTGACCCTGCCAGCGCAGCCGAGCCTTTTGGGTGAGTCTGCATCGGTTCTGATGAAAAGCGACTGGTTTGGGCCCAATAACACTGAAATTGACAGAAACACATGAAAATGCATGTACGGTGTGCGCCCTGACCCTGCCAGCGCAGCCGAGCCTTTTGGGTGAGTCTGCATCGGTTCTGATGAAAAGTGACTAGTTTAGGCCCAATAACACTGAAATTGACAGAAACACATGAAAATGCATGTACGGTGTGCGCCCTGACCCTGTCAGCGCAGCCGAGCCTTTTGGGTGAGTCTGCATCGGTTCTGATGAAAAGCGACTAGTTTAGGCCCAATAACACTGAAATTGACAGAAACACATGAAAATGCATGTACGGTGTGCGCCGTCACCCTGCCAGCGCAGCCGAGACTTTAGGGTGAGTCTGCATCGGTTCTGATGAAAAGCCACTAGTTTGGGCCCAATAACACTGAAATTGACAGAAACACATGAAAATGCATGTACGGTGTGCGCCGTGACCCTGCCAGCGCAGCCAAGCCTTTTGGGTGAGTCTGCATCGGTTCTGATGAAAAGCCACTAGTTTGGGCCCAATAACACTGAAATTCACAGAAAAACATGAAAATGCATGTAACGGTGTGCGCCCTGACCCTGCCAGCGCAGCCGAGCCTTTTGGGTGAGTCTGCATCGGTTCTGATGAAAAGCCACTAGTTTAGGCCCAATAACACTGAAATTGACAGAAACACATGAAAATGCATGTACGGTGTGCGCCGTGACCCTGCCAGCGCAGCCGAGACTTTAGGGTGAGTCTGCATCGGTTCTGATGAAAAGCCACTAGTTTGGGCCCAATAACACTGAAATTGACAGAAACACATGAAAATGCATGTACGGTGTGCGCCGTGACCCTGCCAGCGCAGCCGAGCCTTTTGGGTGAGTCTGCATCGGTTCTGATGAAAAGCCACTAGTTTGGGCCCAATAACACTGAAATTGACAGAAACACATGAAAATGCATGTACGGTGTGCGCCCTGACCCTGCCAGCGCAGCCGAGCCTTTTGGGTGAGTCTGCATCGGTTCTGATGAAAAGCCACTAGTTTGGGCCCAATAACACTGAAATTGACAGAAACACATGAAAATGCATGTACGGTGTGCGCCGTGACCCTGCCAGCGCAGCCGAGCCTTTTGGGTGAGTCTGCATCGGTTCTGATGAAAAGCCACTAGTTTGGGCCCAATAACACTGAAATTGACAGAAAAACATGAAAATGCATGTACGGTGTGCGCCCTGACCCTGCCAGCGCAGCCGAGCCTTTTGGGTGAGTCTGCATCGGTTCTGATGAAAAGCCACTAGTTTAGGCCCAATAACACTGAAATTGACAGAAACACATGAAAACGCATGTACGGTGTGCGCCCTGACCCTGCCAGCGCAGCCGAGCCTTTCTGGTGAGTCTGCATCGGTTCTGATGAAAAGCGACTAGTTTAGGCCCAATAACACTGAAATTGACAGAAACACATGAAAATGCATGTACGGTGTGCGCCGTGACCCTGCCAGCGCAGCCGAGCCTTTTGGGTGAGTCTGCATCGGTTCTGATGAAAAGCGACTAGTTTGGGCCCAATAACACTGAAATTGACAGAAACACATGAAAATGCATGTACGGTGTGCGCCGTGACCCTGCCAGCGCAGCCGAGCCTTTTGGGTGAGTCTGCATCGGTTCTGATGAAAAGCGACTAGTTTGGGCCCAATAACACTGAAATTGACAGAAACACATGAAAATGCATGTACGGTGTGCGCCGTGACCCTGCCAGCGCAGCCGAGCCTTTTGGGTGAGTCTGCATCGGTTCTGATGAAAAGCCACTAGTTTGGGCCCAATAACACTGAAATTGACAGAAACACATGAAAATGCATGTACGGTGTGCGCCCTGACCCTGCCAGCGCAGCCGAGGCTTTAGGGTGAGTCTGCATCGGTTCTGATGAAAAGCGACTGGTTTGGGCCCAATAACACTGAAATTGACAGAAATACATGAAAATGCATGTACGGTGTGCGCCGTGACCCTGCCAGCGCAGCCGATCCTTTTGGGTGAGTCTGCATCGGTTCTGATGAAAAGCGACTAGTTTAGGCCCAATAACACTGAAATTGACAGAAACACATGAAAATGCATGTACGGTGTGCGCCCTGACCCTGCCAGCGCAGCCGAGCCTTTTGGGTGAGTCTGCATCGGTTCTGATGAAAAGCGACTAGTTTAGGCCCAATAACACTGAAATTGACAGAAACACATGAAAATGCATGTACGGTGTGCGCCGTGACCCTGCCAGCGCAGCCGAGCCTTTTGGGTGAGTCTGTATCGGTTCTGATGAAAAGCCACTAGTTTGGGCCCAATAACACTGAAATTGACAGAAACACATGAAAATGCATGTAACGGTGTGCGCCGTGACCCTGCCAGCGCAGCCGAGGCTTTCGGGTGAGTCTGCATCGGTTCTGATGAAAAGCGACTAGTTTGGGCCCAATAACACTGAAATTGACAGAAACACATGAAAATGCATGTACGGTGTGCGCCGTGACCCTGCCAGCGCAGCCGAGACTTTAGGGTGAGTCTGCATCGGTTCTGATGAAAAGCGACTAGTTTAGGCCCAATAACACTGAAATTGACAGAAACACATGAAAATGCATGTACGGTGTGCGCCGTGACCCTGCCAGCGCAGCCGAGCCTTTTGGGTGAGTCTGCATCGGTTCTGATGAAAAGCCACTAGTTTAGGCCCAATAACACTGAAATTGACAGAAACACATGAAAATGCATGTACAGTGTGCGCCGTGACCCTGCCAGCGCAGCCGAGACTTTAGGGTGAGTCTGCATCGGTTCTGATGAAAAGCCACTAGTTTGGGCCCAATAACACTGAAATTGACAGAAACACATGAAAATGCATGTACGGTGTGCGCCGTGACCCTGCCAGCGCAGCTGAGCCTTTTGGGTGAGTCTGCATCGGTTCTGATGAAAAGCCACTAGTTTAGGCCAAATAACACTGAAATTGACAGAAACACATGAAAATGCATGTACGGTGTGCGCCGTGACCCTGCCAGCGCAGCCGAGCCTTTTGGGTGAGTCTGCATCGGTTCTGATGAAAAGCGACTAGTTTGGGCCCAATAACACTGAAATTGACAGAAACACATGAAAATGCATGTACGGTGTGCGCCGTGACCCTGCCAGCGCAGCCGAGACTTTAGGGTGAGTCTGCATCGGTTCTGATGAAAAGCCACTAGTTTGGGCCCAATAACACTGAAATTGACAGAAACACATGAAAATGCATGTACGGTGTGCGCCGTGACCCTGCCAGCGCAGCCGAGCCTTTTGGGTGAGTCTGCATCGGTTCTGATGAAAAGCCACTAGTTTGGGCCCAATAACACTGAAATTCACAGAAAAACATGAAAATGCATGTAACGGTGTGCGCCCTGACCCTGCCAGCGCAGCCGAGCCTTTTGGGTGAGTCTGCATCGGTTCTGATGAAAAGCCACTAGTTTAGGCCCAATAACACTGAAATTGACAGAAACACATGAAAATGCATGTACGGTGTGCGCCGTGACCCTGCCAGCGCAGCCGAGCCTTTTGGGTGAGTCTGCATCGGTTCTGATGAAAAGCCACTAGTTTGGGCCCAATAACACTGAAATTCACAGAAAAACATGAAAATGCATGTACGGTGTGCGCCCTCACCCTGCCAGCGCAGCCGAGCCTTTTGGGTGAGTCTGCATCGGTTCTGATGAAAAGCCACTAGTTTAGGCCCAATAACACTGAAATTGACAGAAACACATGAAAATGCATGTACGGTGTGCGCCCTGACCCTGCCAGCGCAGCCGAGCCTTTTGGGTGAGTCTGCATCGGTTCTGATGAAAAGCGACTGGTTTGGGCCCAATAACACTGAAATTGACAGAAACACATGAAAATGCATGTACGGTGTGCGCCGTGACCCTGCCAGCGCAGCCGAGCCTTTTGGGTGAGTCTGCATCGGTTCTGATGAAAAGTGACTAGTTTAGGCCCAATAACACTGAAATTGACAGAAACACATGAAAATGCATGTACGGTGTGCGCCGTGACCCTGCCAGCGCAGCCGAGCCTTTTGGGTGAGTCTGCATCGGTTCTGATGAAAAGCGACTAGTTTGGGCCCAATAACACTGAAATTGACAGAAACACATGAAAATGCATGTACGGTGTGCGCCCTGACCCTGCCAGCGCAGCCGAGCCTTTTGGGTGAGTCTGCATCGGTTCTGATGAAAAGCGACTGGTTTGGGCCCAATAACACTGAAATTGACAGAAACACATGAAAATGCATGTACGGTGTGCGCCCTGACCCTGCCAGCGCAGCCGAGCCTTTTGGGTGAGTCTGCATCAGTTCTGATGAAAAGCGACTAGTTTGGGCCCAATAACACTGAAATTGACAGAAAAACATGAAAATGCATGTAACGGTGTGCGCCCTGACCCTGCCAGTGCAGCCGAGGCTTTAGGGTGAGTCTGCATCGGTTCTGATGAAAAGCGACTGGTTTGGGCCCAATAACACTGAAATTGACAGAAACACATGAAAATGCATGTACGGTGTGCGCCGTGACCCTGCCAGCGCAGCCGAGACTTTAGGGTGAGTCTGCATCGGTTCTGATGAAAAGCCACTAGTTTGGGCCCAATAACACTGAAATTGACAGAAACACATGAAAATGCATGTACGGTGTGCGCCGTGACCCTGCCAGCGCAGCCGAGCCTTTTGGGTGAGTCTGCATCGGTTCTGATGAAAAGCCACTAGTTTAGGCCAAATAACACTGAAATTGACAGAAACACATGAAAATGCATGTACGGTGTGCGCCGTGACCCTGCCAGCTCAGCCGAGCCTTTTGGGTGAGTCTGCATCGGTTCTGATGAAAAGCCACTAGTTTGGGCCCAATAACACTGAAATTGACAGAAAAACATGAAAATACATGTAACGGTGTGCGCCCTGACCCTGCCAGCGCAGCCGAGCCTTTTGGGTGAGTCTGCATCGGTTCTGATGAAAAGCGACTAGTTTAGGCCCAATAACACTGAAATTGACAGAAACACATGAAAATGCATGTACGGTGTGCGCCCTGACCCTGCCAGCGCAGCCGAGCCTTTTGGGTGAGTCTGCATCGGTTCTGATGAAAAGCGACTGGTTTGGGCCCAATAACACTGAAATTGACAGAAACACATGAAAATGCATGTACGGTGTGCGCCGTGACCCTGCCAGCGCAGCCGAGCCTTTTGGGTGAGTCTGCATCGGTTCTGATGAAAAGTGACTAGTTTAGGCCCAATAACACTGAAATTGACAGAAACACATGAAAATGCATGTACGGTGTGCGCCCTGACCCTGCCAGCGCAGCCGAGCCTTTTGGGTGAGTCTGCATCGGTTCTGATGAAAAGCCACTAGTTTGGGCCCAATAACACTGAAATTGACAGAAACACATGAAAATGCATGTACGGTGTGCGCCCTGACCCTGCCAGCGCAGCCGAGCCTTTTGGGTGAGTCTGCATCGGTTCTGATGAAAAGCGACTAGTTTAGGCCCAATAACACTGAAATTGACAGAAACACATGAAAATGCATGTACGGTGTGCGCCGTGACCCTGCCAGCGCAGCCGAGCCTTTTGGGTGAGTCTGTATCGGTTCTGATGAAAAGCCACTAGTTTGGGCCCAATAACACTGAAATTGACAGAAACACATGAAAATGCATGTAACGGTGTGCGCCGTGACCCTGCCAGCGCAGCCGAGGCTTTCGGGTGAGTCTGCATCGGTTCTGATGAAAAGCGACTAGTTTGGGCCCAATAACACTGAAATTGACAGAAACACATGAAAATGCATGTACGGTGTGCGCCGTGACCCTGCCAGCGCAGCCGAGACTTTAGGGTGAGTCTGCATCGGTTCTGATGAAAAGCGACTAGTTTAGGCCCAATAACACTGAAATTGACAGAAACACATGAAAATGCATGTACGGTGTGCACCGTGACCCTGCCAGCGCAGCCGAGCCTTTTGGGTGAGTCTGCATCGGTTCTGATGAAAAGCCACTAGTTTAGGCCCAATAACACTGAAATTGACAGAAACACATGAAAATGCATGTACAGTGTGCGCCGTGACCCTGCCAGCGCAGCCGAGACTTTAGGGTGAGTCTGCATCGGTTCTGATGAAAAGCCACTAGTTTGGGCCCAATAACACTGAAATTGACAGAAACACATGAAAATGCATGTACGGTGTGCGCCGTGACCCTGCCAGCGCAGCTGAGCCTTTTGGGTGAGTCTGCATCGGTTCTGATGAAAAGCCACTAGTTTAGGCCAAATAACACTGAAATTGACAGAAACACATGAAAATGCATGTACGGTGTGCGCCGTGACCCTGCCAGCGCAGCCGAGCCTTTTGGGTGAGTCTGCATCGGTTCTGATGAAAAGCGACTAGTTTGGGCCCAATAACACTGAAATTGACAGAAACACATGAAAATGCATGTACGGTGTGCGCCGTGACCCTGCCAGCGCAGCCGAGACTTTAGGGTGAGTCTGCATCGGTTCTGATGAAAAGCCACTAGTTTGGGCCCAATAACACTGAAATTGACAGAAACACATGAAAATGCATGTACGGTGTGCGCCGTGACCCTGCCAGCGCAGCCGAGCCTTTTGGGTGAGTCTGCATCGGTTCTGATGAAAAGCCACTAGTTTGGGCCCAATAACACTGAAATTCACAGAAAAACATGAAAATGCATGTAACGGTGTGCGCCCTGACCCTGCCAGCGCAGCCGAGCCTTTTGGGTGAGTCTGCATCGGTTCTGATGAAAAGCCACTAGTTTAGGCCCAATAACACTGAAATTGACAGAAACACATGAAAATGCATGTACGGTGTGCGCCGTGACCCTGCCAGCGCAGCCGAGCCTTTTGGGTGAGTCTGCATCGGTTCTGATGAAAAGCCACTAGTTTGGGCCCAATAACACTGAAATTCACAGAAAAACATGAAAATGCATGTACGGTGTGCGCCCTCACCCTGCCAGCGCAGCCGAGCCTTTTGGGTGAGTCTGCATCGGTTCTGATGAAAAGCCACTAGTTTAGGCCCAATAACACTGAAATTGACAGAAACACATGAAAATGCATGTACGGTGTGCGCCCTGACCCTGCCAGCGCAGCCGAGCCTTTTGGGTGAGTCTGCATCGGTTCTGATGAAAAGCGACTGGTTTGGGCCCAATAACACTGAAATTGACAGAAACACATGAAAATGCATGTACGGTGTGCGCCGTGACCCTGCCAGCGCAGCCGAGCCTTTTGGGTGAGTCTGCATCGGTTCTGATGAAAAGTGACTAGTTTAGGCCCAATAACACTGAAATTGACAGAAACACATGAAAATGCATGTACGGTGTGCGCCGTGACCCTGCCAGCGCAGCCGAGCCTTTTGGGTGAGTCTGCATCGGTTCTGATGAAAAGCGACTAGTTTGGGCCCAATAACACTGAAATTGACAGAAACACATGAAAATGCATGTACGGTGTGCGCCCTGACCCTGCCAGCGCAGCCGAGCCTTTTGGGTGAGTCTGCATCGGTTCTGATGAAAAGCGACTGGTTTGGGCCCAATAACACTGAAATTGACAGAAACACATGAAAATGCATGTACGGTGTGCGCCCTGACCCTGCCAGCGCAGCCGAGCCTTTTGGGTGAGTCTGCATCAGTTCTGATGAAAAGCGACTAGTTTGGGCCCAATAACACTGAAATTGACAGAAAAACATGAAAATGCATGTAACGGTGTGCGCCCTGACCCTGCCAGTGCAGCCGAGGCTTTAGGGTGAGTCTGCATCGGTTCTGATGAAAAGCGACTGGTTTGGGCCCAATAACACTGAAATTGACAGAAACACATGAAAATGCATGTACGGTGTGCGCCCTGACCCTGCCAGCGCAGCCGAGCCTTTTGGGTGAGTCTGCATCGGTTCTGATGAAAAGCGACTGGTTTGGGCCCAATAACACTGAAATTGACAGAAACACATGAAAATGCATGTACGGTGTGCGCCGTGACCCTGCCAGCGCAGCCGAGCCTTTTGGGTGAGTCTGCATCGGTTCTGATGAAAAGTGACTAGTTTAGGCCCAATAACACTGAAATTGACAGAAACACATGAAAATGCATGTACGGTGTGCGCCCTGACCCTGCCAGCGCAGCCGAGCCTTTTGGGTGAGTCTGCATCGGTTCTGATGAAAAGCCACTAGTTTGGGCCCAATAACACTGAAATTGACAGAAACACATGAAAATGCATGTACGGTGTGCGCCCTGACCCTGCCAGCGCAGCCGAGCCTTTTGGGTGAGTCTGCATCGGTTCTGATGAAAAGCGACTGGTTTGGGCCCAATAACACTGAAATTGACAGAAACACATGAAAATGCATGTACGGTGTGCGCCCTGACCCTGCCAGCGCAGCCGAGCCTTTTGGGTGAGTCTGCATCGGTTCTGATGAAAAGCCACTAGTTTGGGCCCAATAACACTGAAATTGACAGAAACACATGAAAATGCATGTACGGTGTGCGCCCTGACCCTGCCAGCGCAGCCGAGCCTTTTGGGTGAGTCTGCATCGGTTCTGATGAAAAGCGACTGGTTTGGGCCCAATAACATTGAAATTGACAGAAACACATGAAAATGCATGTACGGTGTGCGCCGTGACCCTGCCAGCGCAGCCGAGCCTTTTGGGTGAGTCTGTATCGGTTCTGATGAAAAGTGACTAGTTTAGGCCCAATAACACTGAAATTGACAGAAACACATGAAAATGCATGTACGGTGTGCGCCGTGACCCTGCCAGCGCAGCCGAGCCTTTTGGGTGAGTCTGCATCGGTTCTGATGAAAAGCGACTAGTTTGGGCCCAATAACACTGAAATTGACAGAAACACATGAAAATGCATGTACGGTGTGCGCCCTGACCCTGCCAGCGCAGCCGAGCCTTTTGGGTGAGTCTGCATCGGTTCTGATGAAAAGCGACTGGTTTGGGCCCAATAACACTGAAATTGACAGAAACACATGAAAATGCATGTACGGTGTGCGCCCTGACCCTGCCAGCGCAGCCGAGCCTTTTGGGTGAGTCTGCATCAGTTCTGATGAAAAGCGACTAGTTTGGGCCCAATAACACTGAAATTGACAGAAAAACATGAAAATGCATGTAACGGTGTGCGCCCTGACCCTGCCAGTGCAGCCGAGGCTTTAGGGTGAGTCTGCATCGGTTCTGATGAAAAGCGACTGGTTTGGGCCCAATAACACTGAAATTGACAGAAACACATGAAAATGCATGTACGGTGTGCGCCGTGACCCTGCCAGCGCAGCCGAGACTTTAGGGTGAGTCTGCATCGGTTCTGATGAAAAGCCACTAGTTTGGGCCCAATAACACTGAAATTGACAGAAACACATGAAAATGCATGTACGGTGTGCGCCGTGACCCTGCCAGCGCAGCCGAGCCTTTTGGGTGAGTCTGCATCGGTTCTGATGAAAAGCCACTAGTTTAGGCCAAATAACACTGAAATTGACAGAAACACATGAAAATGCATGTACGGTGTGCGCCGTGACCCTGCCAGCTCAGCCGAGCCTTTTGGGTGAGTCTGCATCGGTTCTGATGAAAAGCCACTAGTTTGGGCCCAATAACACTGAAATTGACAGAAAAACATGAAAATACATGTAACGGTGTGCGCCCTGACCCTGCCAGCGCAGCCGAGCCTTTTGGGTGAGTCTGCATCGGTTCTGATGAAAAGCGACTAGTTTAGGCCCAATAACACTGAAATTGACAGAAACACATGAAAATGCATGTACGGTGTGCGCCCTGACCCTGCCAGCGCAGCCGAGCCTTTTGGGTGAGTCTGCATCGGTTCTGATGAAAAGCGACTGGTTTGGGCCCAATAACACTGAAATTGACAGAAACACATGAAAATGCATGTACGGTGTGCGCCGTGACCCTGCCAGCGCAGCCGAGCCTTTTGGGTGAGTCTGCATCGGTTCTGATGAAAAGTGACTAGTTTAGGCCCAATAACACTGAAATTGACAGAAACACATGAAAATGCATGTACGGTGTGCGCCCTGACCCTGCCAGCGCAGCCGAGCCTTTTGGGTGAGTCTGCATCGGTTCTGATGAAAAGCCACTAGTTTGGGCCCAATAACACTGAAATTGACAGAAACACATGAAAATGCATGTACGGTGTGCGCCCTGACCCTGCCAGCGCAGCCGAGCCTTTTGGGTGAGTCTGCATCGGTTCTGATGAAAAGCGACTGGTTTGGGCCCAATAACATTGAAATTGACAGAAACACATGAAAATGCATGTACGGTGTGCGCCGTGACCCTGCCAGCGCAGCCGAGCCTTTTGGGTGAGTCTGTATCGGTTCTGATGAAAAGTGACTAGTTTAGGCCCAATAACACTGAAATTGACAGAAACACATGAAAATGCATGTACGGTGTGCGCCCTGACCCTGCCAGCGCAGCCGAGCCTTTTGGGTGAGTCTGCATCAGTTCTGATGAAAAGCGACTAGTTTAGGCCCAATAACACTGAAATTGACAGAAACACATGAAAATGCATGTACGGTGTGCGCCCTGACCCTGCCAGCGCAGCCGAGCCTTTTGGGTGAGTCTGCATCGGTTCTGATGAAAAGCCACTAGTTTAGGCCCAATAACACTGAAATTGACAGAAACACATGAAAATGCATGTACGGTGTGCGCCGTGACCCTGCCAGCGCAGCCGAGCCTTTTGGGTGAGTCTGCATCGGTTCTGATGAAATGCGACTAGTTTGGGCCCAATAACACTGAAATTGACAGAAACACATGAAAATGCATGTACGGTGTGCGCCGTGACCCTGCCAGCGCAGCCGAGCCTTTTGGGTGAGTCTGCATCGGTTCTGATGAAAAGCCACTAGTTTGGGCCCAATAACACTGAAATTGACAGAAAAACATGAAAATGCATGTAACGGTGTGCGCCGTGACCCTGCCAGCGCAGCCGAGGCTTTAGGGTGAGTCTGCATCGGTTCTGATGAAAAGCGACTAGTTTGGGCCCAATAACACTGAAATTGACAGAAACACATGAAAATGCATGTAACGGTGTGCGCCGTGACCCTGCCAGCGCAGCCGAGACTTTAGGGTGAGTCTGCATCGGTTCTGATGAAAAGCGACTAGTTTGGGCCCAATAACACTGAAATTGACAGAAACACATGAAAATGCATGTACGGTGTGCGCCGTGACCCTGCCAGCGCAGCCGAGCCTTTTGGGTGAGTCTGCATCGGTTCTGATGAAAAGCCACTAGTTTAGGCCCAATAACACTGAAATTGACAGAAACACATGAAAATGCATGTACGGTGTGCGCCGTGACCCTGCCAGCGCAGCCGAGCCTTTTGGGTGAGTCTGCATCGGTTCTGATGAAAAGCCACTAGTTTAGGCCCAATAACACTGAAATTGACAGAAACACATGAAAATGCATGTACGGTGTGCGCCGTGACCCTGCCAGCGCAGCCGAGACTTTAGGGTGAGTCTGCATCGGTTCTGATGAAAAGCCACTAGTTTGGGCCCAATAACATTGAAATTGACAGAAACACATGAAAATACATGTACGGTGTGCGCCGTGACCCTGCCAGCGCAGCCGAGCCTTTTGGGTGAGTCTGCATCGGTTCTGATGAAAAGCCACTAGTTTGGGCCCAATAACACTGAAATTGACAGAAACACATGAAAATGCATGTACGGTGTGCGCCGTGACCCTGCCAGCGCAGCCGAGCCTTTTGGGTGAGTCTGCATCGGTTCTGATGAAAAGTGACTAGTTTAGGCCCAATAACACTGAAATTGACAGAAACACATGAAAATGCATGTACGGTGTGCGCCCTGACCCTGCCAGCGCAGCCGAGCCTTTTGGGTGAGTCTGCATCGGTTCTGATGAAAAGCCACTAGTTTGGGCCCAATAACACTGAAATTGACAGAAACACATGAAAATGCATGTACGGTGTGCGCCCTGACCCTGCCAGCGCAGCCGAGCCTTTTGGGTGAGTCTGCATCGGTTCTGATGAAAAGCGACTGGTTTGGGCCCAATAACACTGAAATTGACAGAAACACATGAAAATGCATGTACGGTGTGCGCCGTGACCCTGCCAGCGCAGCCGAGCCTTTTGGGTGAGTCTGCATCGGTTCTGATGAAAAGTGACTAGTTTAGGCCCAATAACACTGAAATTGACAGAAACACATGAAAATGCATGTACGGTGTGCGCCCTGACCCTGCCAGCGCAGCCGAGCCTTTTGGGTGAGTCTGCATCGGTTCTGATGAAAAGCCACTAGTTTAGGCCCAATAACACTGAAATTGACAGAAACACATGAAAATGCATGTACGGTGTGCGCCGTGACCCTGCCAGCGCAGCCGAGCCTTTTGGGTGAGTCTGAATCGGTTCTGATGAAAAGCCACTAGTTTAGGCCAAATAACACTGAAATTGACAGAAACACATGAAAATGCATGTACGGTGTGCGCCGTGACCCTGCCAGCGCAGCCGAGCCTTTTGGGTGAGTCTGCATCGGTTCTGATGAAAAGCGACTAGTTTGGGCCCAATAACACTGAAATTGACAGAAACACATGAAAATGCATGTACGGTGTGCGCCGTGACCCTGCCAGCGCAGCCGAGCCTTTTGGGTGAGTCTGCATCGGTTCTGATGAAAAGCCACTAGTTTGGGCCCAATAACACTGAAATTGACAGAAAAACATGAAAATGCATGTAACGGTGTGCGCCGTGACCCTGCCAGCGCAGCCGAGGCTTTAGGGTGAGTCTGCATCGGTTCTGATGAAAAGCCACTAGTTTGGGCCCAATGACACTGAAATTGACAGAAACACATGAAAATGCATGTAACGGTGTGCGCCGTGACCCTGCCAGCGCAGCCGAGACTTTAGGGTGAGTCTGCATCGGTTCTGATGAAAAGCCACTAGTTTGGGCCCAATAACACTGAAATTGACAGAAACACATGAAAATGCATGTACGGTGTGCGCCGTGACCCTGCCAGCGCAGCCGAGCCTTTTGGGTGAGTCTGCATCGGTTCTGATGAAAAGCCACTAGTTTAGGCCCAATAACACTGAAATTGACAGAAACACATGAAAATGCATGTACGGTGTGCGCCGTGACCCTGCCAGCGCAGCCGAGACTTTAGGGTGAGTCTGCATCGGTTCTGATGAAAAGCCACTAGTTTGGGCCCAATAACACTGAAATTGACAGAAACACATGAAAATGCATGTACGGTGTGCGCCGTGACCCTGCCAGCGCAGCCGAGCCTTTTGGGTGAGTCTGCATCGGTTCTGATGAAAAGCCACTCGTTTGGGCCCAATAACACTGAAATTCACAGAAAAACATGAAAATGCATGTAACGGTGTGCGCCCTGACCCTGCCAGCGCAGCCGAGCCTTTAGGGTGAGTCTGCATCGGTTCTGATGAAAAGCCACTAGTTTGGGCCCAATAACACTGAAATTGACAGAAACACATGAAAATGCATGTACGGTGTGCGCCGTGACCCTGCCAGCGCAGCCGAGCCTTTTGGGTGAGTCTGCATCGGTTCTGATGAAAAGCCACTAGTTTAGGCCCAATAACACTGAAATTCACAGAAAAACATGAAAATGCATGTAACAGTGTGCGCCGTGACCCTGCCAGCGCAGCCGAGGCTTTAGGGTGAGTTTGCATCGGTTCTGATGAAAAGCGACTAGTTTGGGCCCAATAACACTGAAATTGACAGAAACACATGAAAATGCATGTAACGGTGTGCGCCGTGACCCTGCCAGCGCAGCCGAGACTTTAGGGTGAGTCTGCATCGGTTCTGATGAAAAGCGACTAGTTTGGGCCCAATAACACTGAAATTGACAGAAACACATGAAAATGCATGTACGGTGTGCGCCGTGACCCTGCCAGCGCAGCCGAGCCTTTTGGGTGAGTCTGCATCGGTTCTGATGAAAAGCCACTAGTTTAGGCCAAATAACACTGAAATTGACAGAAACACATGAAAATGCATGTACGGTGTGCGCCCTGACCCTGCCAGCGCAGCCGAGCCTTTTGGGTGAGTCTGCATCGGTTCTGATGAAAAGCCACTAGTTTGGGCCCAATAACACTGAAATTGACAGAAACACATGAAAATGCATGTACGGTGTGCGCCGTGACCCTGCCAGCGCAGCCGAGCCTTTTGGGTGAGTCTGCATCGGTTCTGATGAAAAGCCACTAGTTTGGGCCCAATAACACTGAAATTCACAGAAAAACATGAAAATGCATGTAACGGTGTGCGCCGTGACCCTGCCAGCGCAGCCGAGGCTTTAGGGTGAGTCTGCATCGGTTCTGATGAAAAGCGACTAGTTTGGGCCCAATAACACTGAAATTGAGAGAAACACATGAAAATGCATGTACGGTGTGCGCCCTCACCCTGCCAGCGCAGCCGAGCCTTTTGGGTGAGTCTGCATCGGTTCTGATGAAAAGCCACTAGTTTGGGCCCAATAACACTGAAATTGACAGAAACACATGAAAATGCATGTAAGGTGTGCGCCTTGACCCTGCCAGCGCAGCCGAGCCTTTTGGGTGAGTCTGCATCGGTTCTGATGAAAAGTGACTAGTTTAGGCCCAATAACACTGAAATTGACAGAAACACATGAAAATGCATGTACGGTGTGCGCCGTGACCCTGCCAGCGCAGCCGAGCCTTTTGGGTGAGTCTGCATCGGTTCTGATGAAAAGCCACTAGTTTAGGCCAAATAACACTGAAATTGACAGAAACACATGAAAATGCATGTACGGTGTGCGCCGTGACCCTGCCAGCGCAGCCGAGCCTTTTGGGTGAGTCTGCATCGGTTCTGATGAAAAGCCACTAGTTTGGGCCCAATAACACTGAAATTGACAGAAAAACATGAAAATACATGTAACGGTGTGCGCCCTGACCCTGCCAGCGCAGCCGAGCCTTTTGGGTGAGTCTGCATCGGTTCTGATGAAAAGCGACTAGTTTAGGCCCAATAACACTGAAATTGACAGAAACACATGAAAATGCATGTACGGTGTGCGCCCTGACCCTGCCAGCGCAGCCGAGCCTTTTGGGTGAGTCTGCATCGGTTCTGATGAAAAGCGACTGGTTTGGGCCCAATAACACTGAAATTGACAGAAACACATGAAAATGCATGTACGGTGTGCGCCGTGACCCTGCCAGCGCAGCCGAGCCTTTTGGGTGAGTCTGCATCGGTTCTGATGAAAAGTGACTAGTTTAGGCCCAATAACACTGAAATTGACAGAAACACATGAAAATGCATGTACGGTGTGCGCCCTGACCCTGCCAGCGCAGCCGAGCCTTTTGGGTGAGTCTGCATCGGTTCTGATGAAAAGCCACTAGTTTAGGCCCAATAACACTGAAATTCACAGAAAAACATGAAAATGCATGTAACGGTGTGCGCCGTGACCCTGCCAGCGCAGCCGAGGCTTTAGGGTGAGTTTGCATCGGTTCTGATGAAAAGCGACTAGTTTGGGCCCAATAACACTGAAATTGACAGAAACACATGAAAATGCATGTACGGTGTGCGCCGTGACCCTGCCAGCGCAGCCGAGACTTTAGGGTGAGTCTGCATCGGTTCTGATGAAAAGCGACTAGTTTGGGCCCAATAACACTGAAATTGACAGAAACACATGAAAATGCATGTACGGTGTGCGCCGTGACCCTGCCAGCGCAGCCGAGCCTTTTGGGTGAGTCTGCATCGGTTCTGATGAAAAGCCACTAGTTTAGGCCAAATAACACTGAAATTGACAGAAACACATGAAAATGCATGTACGGTGTGCGCCCTGACCCTGCCAGCGCAGCCGAGCCTTTTGGGTGAGTCTGCATCGGTTCTGATGAAAAGCCACTAGTTTGGGCCCAATAACACTGAAATTGACAGAAACACATGAAAATGCATGTACGGTGTGCGCCGTGACCCTGCCAGCGCAGCCGAGCCTTTTGGGTGAGTCTGCATCGGTTCTGATGAAAAGCCACTAGTTTGGGCCCAATAACACTGAAATTCACAGAAAAACATGAAAATGCATGTAACGGTGTGCGCCGTGACCCTGCCAGCGCAGCCGAGGCTTTAGGGTGAGTCTGCATCGGTTCTGATGAAAAGCGACTAGTTTGGGCCCAATAACACTGAAATTGAGAGAAACACATGAAAATGCATGTACGGTGTGCGCCCTCACCCTGCCAGCGCAGCCGAGCCTTTTGGGTGAGTCTGCATCGGTTCTGATGAAAAGCCACTAGTTTGGGCCCAATAACACTGAAATTGACAGAAACACATGAAAATGCATGTAAGGTGTGCGCCGTGACCCTGCCAGCGCAGCCGAGCCTTTTGGGTGAGTCTGCATCGGTTCTGATGAAAAGTGACTAGTTTAGGCCCAATAACACTGAAATTGACAGAAACACATGAAAATGCATGTACGGTGTGCGCCCTGACCCTGCCAGCGCAGCCGAGCCTTTTGGGTGAGTCTGCATCGGTTCCGATGAAAAGCGACTAGTTTAGGCCCAATAACACTGAAATTGACAGAAACACATGAAAATGCATGTACGGTGTGCGCCCTGACCCTGCCAGCGCAGCCGAGCCTTTTGGGTGAGTCTGCATCGGTTCTGATGAAAAGCGACTGGTTTGGGCCCAATAACACTGAAATTGACAGAAACACATGAAAATGCATGTACGGTGTGCGCCCTGACCCTGCCAGCTCAGCCGAGCCTTTTGGGTGAGTCTGCATCAGTTCTGATGAAAAGCGACTAGTTTGGGCCCAATAACACTGAAATTGACAGAAAAACATGAAAATGCATGTAACGGTGTACGCCCTGACCCTGCCAGTGCAGCCGAGGCTTTAGGGTGAGTCTGCATCGGTTCTGATGAAAAGCGACTGGTTTGGGCCCAATAACACTGAAATTGACAGAAACACATGAAAATGCATGTACGGTGTGCGCCGTGACCCTGCCAGCGCAGCCGAGACTTTAGGGTGAGTCTGCATCGGTTCTGATGAAAAGCCACTAGTTTGGGCCCAATAACACTGAAATTGACAGAAACACATGAAAATGCATGTACGGTGTGCGCCGTGACCCTGCCAGCGCAGCCGAGCCTTTTGGGTGAGTCTGCATCGGTTCTGATGAAAAGCCACTAGTTTAGGCCAAATAACACTGAAATTGACAGAAACACATGAAAATGCATGTACGGTGTGCGCCGTGACCCTGCCAGCGCAGCCGAGCCTTTTGGGTGAGTCTGCATCGGTTCTGATGAAAAGCCACTAGTTTGGGCCCAATAACACTGAAATTGACAGAAAAACATGAAAATACATGTAACGGTGTGCGCCCTGACCCTGCCAGCGCAGCCGAGCCTTTTGGGTGAGTCTGCATCGGTTCTGATGAAAAGCGACTAGTTTAGGCCCAATAACACTGAAATTGACAGAAACACATGAAAATGCATGTACGGTGTGCGCCCTGACCCTGCCAGCGCAGCCGAGCCTTTTGGGTGAGTCTGCATCGGTTCTGATGAAAAGCGACTGGTTTGGGCCCAATAACACTGAAATTGACAGAAACACATGAAAATGCATGTACGGTGTGCGCCGTGACCCTGCCAGCGCAGCCGAGCCTTTTGGGTGAGTCTGCATCGGTTCTGATGAAAAGTGACTAGTTTAGGCCCAATAACACTGAAATTGACAGAAACACATGAAAATGCATGTACGGTGTGCGCCCTGACCCTGCCAGCGCAGCCGAGCCTTTTGGGTGAGTCTGCATCGGTTCTGATGAAAAGCCACTAGTTTGGGCCCAATAACACTGAAATTGACAGAAACACATGAAAATGCATGTACGGTGTGCGCCCTGACCCTGCCAGCGCAGCCGAGCCTTTTGGGTGAGTCTGCATCGGTTCTGATGAAAAGCGACTGGTTTGGGCCCAATAACATTGAAATTGACAGAAACACATGAAAATGCATGTACGGTGTGCGCCGTGACCCTGCCAGCGCAGCCGAGCCTTTTGGGTGAGTCTGCATCGGTTCTGATGAAAAGCCACTAGTTTGGGCCCAATAACACTGAAATTGACAGAAACACATGAAAATGCATGTACGGTGTGCGCCCTGACCCTGCCAGCGCAGCCGAGCCTTTTGGGTGAGTCTGCATCGGTTCTGATGAAAAGCGACTGGTTTGGGCCCAATAACATTGAAATTGACAGAAACACATGAAAATGCATGTACGGTGTGCGCCGTGACTCTGCCAGCGCAGCCGAGCCTTTTGGGTGAGTCTGCATCGGTTCTGATGAAAAGCCACTAGTTTAGGCCAAATAACACTGAAATTGACAGAAACACATGAAAATGCATGTACGGTGTGCGCCGTGACCCTGCCAGCGCAGCCGAGCCTTTTGGGTGAGTCTGCATCGGTTCTGATGAAAAGCGACTAGTTTGGGCCCAATAACACTGAAATTGACAGAAACACATGAAAATGCATGTACGGTGTGCGCCGTGACCCTGCCAGCGCAGCCGAGCCTTTTGGGTGAGTCTGCATCGGTTCTGATGAAAAGCCACTAGTTTGGGCCCAATAACACTGAAATTGACAGAAAAACATGAAAATGCATGTAACGGTGTGCGCCGTGACCCTGCCAGCGCAGCCGAGGCTTTAGGGTGAGTCTGCATCGGTTCTGATGAAAAGCGACTAGTTTGGGCCCAATAACACTGAAATTGACAGAAACACATGAAAATGCATGTAACGGTGTGCGCCGTGACCCTGCCAGCGCAGCCGAGACTTTAGGGTGAGTCTGCATCGGTTCTGATGAAAAGCCACTAGTTTGGGCCCAATAACACTGAAATTGACAGAAACACATGAAAATGCATGTACGGTGTGCGCCGTGACCCTGCCAGCGCAGCCGAGCCTTTTGGGTGAGTCTGCATCGGTTCTGATGAAAAGCCACTAGTTTGGGCCCAATAACACTGAAATTGACAGAAAAACATGAAAATGCATGTAACGGTGTGCGCCGTGACCCTGCCAGCGCAGCCGAGGCTTTAGGGTGAGTCTGCATCGGTTCTGATGAAAAGCGACTAGTTTGGGCCCAATAACACTGAAATTGACAGAAACACATGAAAATGCATGTAACGGTGTGCGCCGTGACCCTGCCAGCGCAGCCGAGACTTTAGGGTGAGTCTGCATCGGTTCTGATGAAAAGCGACTAGTTTGGGCCCAATAACACTGAAATTGACAGAAACACATGAAAATGCATGTACGGTGTGCGCCGTGACCCTGCCAGCGCAGCCGAGCCTTTTGGGTGAGTCTGCATCGGTTCTGATGAAAAGCCACTAGTTTAGGCCCAATAACACTGAAATTGACAGAAACACATGAAAATGCATGTACGGTGTGCGCGGTGACCCTGCCAGCGCAGCCGAGACTTTAGGGTGAGTCTGCATCGGTTCTGATGAAAAGCCACTAGTTTGGGCCCAATAACACTGAAATTGACAGAAACACATGAAAATGCATGTACGGTGTGCGCCGTGACCCTGCCAGCGCAGCCGAGCCTTTTGGGTGAGTCTGCATCGGTTCTGATGAAAAGCCACTAGTTTGGGCCCAAAATCACTGAAATTCACAGAAAAACATGAAAATGCATGTAACGGTGTGCGCCCTGACCCTGCCAGCGCAGCCGAGCCTTTTGGGTGAGTCTGCATCGGTTCTGATGAAAAGCCACTAGTTTAGGCCCAATAACACTGAAATTGACAGAAACACATGAAAATGCATGTACGGTGTGCGCCGTGACCCTGCCAGCGCAGCCGAGACTTTAGGGTGAGTCTGCATCGGTTCTGATGAAAAGCCACTAGTTTGGGCCCAATAACACTGAAATTGACAGAAACACATGAAAATGCATGTACGGTGTGCGCCGTGACCCTGCCAGCGCAGCCGAGCCTTTTGGGTGAGTCTGCATCGGTTCTGATGAAAAGCCACTAGTTTAGGCCAAATAACACTGAAATTGACAGAAACACATGAAAATGCATGTACGGTGTGCGCCCTGACCCTGCCAGCGCAGCCGAGCCTTTTGGGTGAGTCTGCATCGGTTCTGATGAAAAGCCACTAGTTTGGGCCCAATAACACTGAAATTGACAGAAACACATGAAAATGCATGTACGGTGTGCGCCGTGACCCTGCCAGCGCAGCCGAGCCTTTTGGGTGAGTCTGCATCGGTTCTGATGAAAAGCCACTAGTTTGGGCCCAATAACACTGAAATTCACAGAAAAACATGAAAATGCATGTAACGGTGTGCGCCCTGACCCTGCCAGCGCAGCCGAGCCTTTTGGGTGAGTCTGCATCGGTTCTGATGAAAAGCGACTGGTTTGGGCCCAATAACACTGAAATTGACAGAAACACATGAAAATGCATGTACGGTGTGCGCCGTGACCCTGCCAGCGCAGCCGAGCCTTTTGGGTGAGTCTGCATCGGTTCTGATGAAAAGTGACTAGTTTGGGCCCAATAACACTGAAATTGACAGAAACACATGAAAATGCATGTACGGTGTGCGCCCTGACCCTGCCAGCGCAGCCGAGCCTTTTGGGTGAGTCTGCATCGGTTCTGATGAAAAGCCACTAGTTTGGGCCCAATAACACTGAAATTGACAGAAACACATGAAAATGCATGTACGGTGTGCGCCCTGACCCTGCCAGCGCAGCCGAGCCTTTTGGGTGAGTCTGCATCGGTTCTGATGAAAAGCGACTGGTTTGGGCCCAATAACACTGAAATTGACAGAAACACATGAAAATGCATGTACGGTGTGCGCCCTGACCCTGCCAGCTCAGCCGAGCCTTTTGGGTGAGTCTGCATCAGTTCTGATGAAAAGCGACTAGTTTGGGCCCAATAACACTGAAATTGACAGAAAAACATGAAAATGCATGTAACGGTGTGCGCCCTGACCCTGCCAGTGCAGCCGAGGCTTTAGGGTGAGTCTGCATCGGTTCTGATGAAAAGCGACTGGTTTGGGCCCAATAACACTGAAATTGACAGAAACACATGAAAATGCATGTACGGTGTGCGCCGTGACCCTGCCAGCGCAGCCGAGACTTTAGGGTGAGTCTGCATCGGTTCTGATGAAAAGCCACTAGTTTGGGCCCAATAACACTGAAATTGACAGAAACACATGAAAATGCATGTACGGTGTGCGCCGTGACCCTGCCAGCGCAGCCGAGCCTTTTGGGTGAGTCTGCATCGGTTCTGATGAAAAGCCACTAGTTTAGGCCAAATAACACTGAAATTGACAGAAACACATGAAAATGCATGTACGGTGTGCGCCGTGACCCTGCCAGCGCAGCCGAGCCTTTTGGGTGAGTCTGCATCGGTTCTGATGAAAAGCCACTAGTTTGGGCCCAATAACACTGAAATTGACAGAAAAACATGAAAATACATGTAACGGTGTGCGCCCTGACCCTGCCAGCGCAGCCGAGCCTTTTGGGTGAGTCTGCATCGGTTCTGATGAAAAGCGACTAGTTTAGGCCCAATAACACTGAAATTGACAGAAACACATGAAAATGCATGTACGGTGTGCGCCCTGACCCTGCCAGCGCAGCCGAGCCTTTTGGGTGAGTCTGCATCGGTTCTGATGAAAAGCGACTGGTTTGGGCCCAATAACACTGAAATTGACAGAAACACATGAAAATGCATGTACGGTGTGCGCCGTGACCCTGCCAGCGCAGCCGAGCCTTTTGGGTGAGTCTGCATCGGTTCTGATGAAAAGTGACTAGTTTAGGCCCAATAACACTGAAATTGACAGAAACACATGAAAATGCATGTACGGTGTGCGCCCTGACCCTGCCAGCGCAGCCGAGCCTTTTGGGTGAGTCTGCATCGGTTCTGATGAAAAGCCACTAGTTTGGGCCCAATAACACTGAAATTGACAGAAACACATGAAAATGCATGTACGGTGTGCGCCCTGACCCTGCCAGCGCAGCCGAGCCTTTTGGGTGAGTCTGCATCGTTTCTGATGAAAAGCGACTGGTTTGGGCCCAATAACATTGAAATTGACAGAAACACATGAAAATGCATGTACGGTGTGCGCCGTGACTCTGCCAGCGCAGCCGAGCCTTTTGGGTGAGTCTGCATCGGTTCTGATGAAAAGCCACTAGTTTAGGCCCAATAACACTGAAATTGACAGAAACACATGAAAATGCATGTACGGTGTGCGCCGTGACCCTGCCA
>NW_027095936.1:0-29724 GCF_963924715.1 Thunnus thynnus | reverse complement strand
CCCAATTACACTAAGATGTAGAAGTTGTTATACCAAGTAATGTTAGATAGGCACACTTGATGTCTATTACTATCTAGGGTTGTCAAATGTAGCAAAGGCAAATAGTGAACAAAAATAATAATAGATAGAATAAATAAATATATCATTATTCATAAAAATAATAAAAAATAAAGACACAAAAATCATGTTCACATCAAAAAAGGCCCTTTTCTATAATTTCTATCTATCAATCTTAACGTTGTGTTAATTCTTTATGGAGAAAACCCACAACCCAAAAGTGATGTTTTAGAGAAGAGATAGTATCATTAGGAACAGACAGCTGTACACTATAATGCTGATTGCCCTATGTTTGTATGTAAACAAAACATCATATTAGGGGAGTGAGCTAGTCAAAATGAACAGTGGGTTTTTTGTGCTCATTTTAGCTATTGCTGTGGCTATCTGGCAAGGGGCAAACCTTATATATGATGATCGGGTGGTTTTACAATCACATCATTTAGCAATTACATTAGTAATTTGCTTCACTCTCACTTGACAGCGATGAGTATTCTGTTCTGATAGTAGCTAATTTTGTAGTGAAATGGGGAAATTAAAGCTAGCTAGTAAATGTTAGTTAGTAGGGCATGGGCGAAATGCTTCTCTTCTGATTCAATACTATCACAAAACTTTGGTGTCTCTTCGATATGTATTACGATTTTTAAGTATTGGGAGTCATTATTATGATTTATTGCAATTTTTGTTTACTTTTTTAACATTACACAATGGAAAAAGTCTGATTCATACGTTACGTGCCACTTCTAGATAATAAGTATATCAACTAACTCTTTTTATATCTATGAGTCACATTTCCCAAAACAATGCACATCACATCAGTTTGTCTTTCAGAGTGGCTCTGTCTTCACGTCATGCTAACAAAAAAATCTGTGATTAGGAATACCACTTTGGTATTATGTTATTATTAGGCCATAAATCTTCTACATGTTAGTTAAAAAAAGTGTTGTACTGTTGCAAGAAATTTAAATAGACCACAACAATTAAGCTTAATGAAGTATTATTATAATGTTTAAGTAATGTTATAATAAAATTAAATAAAGTACTGTTATAATTCAATGAAGCACAGCTGTGTTGCTTTTATTCTAAAGCACCCTGCTCTCTTGGACCGGAAGTATTGATGTAGCTGTTAACTCAAAGCTTCTGGTCAAGAGAAGTTTTGACAAAAACAAAAGTTTGCAGTTGGCTGTCATCGGAAAGTTAAACCGTTGCCTGTCAGTGGTGACATTACAAGTGAGGATTTATTCACTGTGAGTGGGAAACTATTGACTTCCGGCCACCGTTTGAACAAACTAACAGCTCTAGGATTCACGTGCTGATGCTAACAGTGTAGCTGGCTAGCTCCTTGGCTAACTGTTAGCCACTAACTGTTATTACTTATGCTCAGGGTACATTATAAATTAAAAGCAATAAATTAAACATCGATTCAGAAAGCAGCGTGGCAATTGATTAATCTTTAAAAAATGCAATTCTAAAATGAATCATGTTTTTCACACCCCCTTAGTTAGCTTGGTAGAACACTATCCAGTGTTTGTAGCCCCCTCAAACATTAAAACTTGTTTAATATTAAGTATTTCACAAGTTAACTTTGACTGTTCCCTACAGTATCATACCTTCTCATCTCCGAAAGTGGTCCACAAATCTAAAGCAGAAACCTTTAAAAAGACTCCTCTCTTCCCATGCAGCACTTCTTCATCGCCAAATGGTGCCAGATCTCGCAATTCTCGCGTGATTTTTCAAATCCAGCTGTACCCATAACTGTACCTCATGGATAGTGCCACCACCCAGAAGGTGGGTGAGTACAGGCATGCATGTATTATAAGAGCTGGATAGGGTGCCGCCGCTCAGCCTTGCAGCCAATTTTTCCCATTGGCCACTCTCGGTATTACAGCGAAAAATCCCCCTTCGGCCCAAAAAGGATTTTCCCCATAGACCACCATTGTAAAAGAGATGCCTGTAAAACTGTTGACAGGACCCCTCGAACTGCAAACAATGTCAATTATGACTTTTTCTATTATGAACTTTTGATTCATGGAGGTTTTATGTTTGTCAAACTTTCCTTGAGCTGAGAAAAGTGGGGGAAACACTACTGCGTATTCAGTGGGCCGCACAACGCCGAAGCAAACCCAGAAGCTAGAAACTTTTTTTGGCGTATGCGCCAGGCAAGCAATTCCTATAGGACTGAATGGGCACCATTTTTAGTCCAGTATCCAACTCTTATAATACATCCATGAGATCAGGCAGCAGGAGAAGTGACAAAAAGCGGCAGTCAAATTAAAACAGTCTATTGGAAGTGGTCTTGGTACAAGCTTCCTTCCCTTCTTTTTAGCTTCCTACTTCTCCTGCACAAATGTTTAACTTTAAATTAATGTATAGCTGAGTATAAAAAGGTAAGGGTGTGTCTTTGTAATGTATGTGAATGGCTATGTGTGCATATCAAATCTTTAAATGCATTGGTAAAAATATGTATTTTTTGATGTGGGAAAAAAATAGAATACCAATCAATACTCAAAATGCAAGAGAAGATTGTCATAAATAGACATTATATCCTTCATTTATCAAGTATTTTCACTGTCAGTCCTTCATCTGGTCTTCATGTCACACTTGTTATCAAAGGTTGTATGTTATTTCATTTCATAATGCTGACAAGAATTAAAAAATGTAATATTCATTGTACCTATATGTAATATTTGGTTACTGAATGTTTTCTTGTGCCATTAAGTCATTTCAAATGTGCCTTCAGGTGTTGACAAATATTTCAAAAATTAAATGTTTATACAATAAAACTTTTACCAATCAAAGTAATCATTTTTCATCCTTGGCCTGCAGCTGCTCATATGTTGTATCTCCTCTGCATCAAATAGGTTGAGAACCACTGCACTAACCTAACACCAATAATAAACCAAAGGACAAGCAGTACGACTTACTCCTCAACACATAAGTCAGTTTTGTCACAGATAAGGTAATAAAGAACATAAAGACATTTTAATTCAGGTTCTTGGAGCAAAAACTTTAACATGAACTCACAACTCTGTGAAAACATCACTCTTTTAAAAACAATTAAGCCTCATCATTTAAAATGGGCCACAATCTTGTTCTACAAGCTATAAACATACAACCAGACTCTTGTGCTATATACCAATTTTACCATTTGGAACTGGGTTCATTATTGTATGCAACCAGCTAATCTCTACAGTATCTGAAACACCGACAACATTTATAAAACTACCCCCCCCTCCCCCCCAAAAAAATGCATACAAATGTCTAAAATGACAATGGCACATATTCATCAGGATAATTGGAACTGTCCATGAACACATCACAGTCTTGTATAAAGAATGTTACAAGTACAAGTGATAAACAAAGCCACCTAAAGCCATAAAGATGAACTGAATGACTATTTTAAGATAAACACCAAGACAAATAGTTTCAGAACATGAAAATGAAAAAGTAGTTTGCAAAGGAACACACTAACATACAGGAAAATTCCCACTTCAGACAACTTACCAATTATGTGATAAGAACACTGACAAAACAGTCCATTTTTTCCCCAGTAGATTGTTGGGTGCAGTAAGCAATGCCAACACTATAGCATACATCATGTCAACTATCTTACATGACTTACAGTGTCCCAAAAATGATAAAGGAGAACCTGTAGCTACTCTATGAATGTCAAGCTATTTTTACACACACCTCAAATCCTTAACCCTCACAAAACATGGCTAATTTTTGGAGAATTTGTATTTCAAAGGCAGCAGCTCCTTCCTCTTCCGCCTGTCCTGTATCTCTGCCATTATATTAGGGTTTCTGTCCAGGTACTACGCATGTACAATGACCTTAAAAGTCTCATAACATATTTTCACTTCCGAATTACATAGTGAATTACAAATTTACATGTGTTCACCATCTATGTACATCTTCCTCCATGTTGGGGGATCCACAAACAACACTCATACTTGCTCTCATTCTGTTTTACTCTACCAATGAATACTTTTCTTGTTCCACAGCCACATTATTAAACAAGTCACTTTGATTATTCGATGGCAAGAAAGACAAAAAATCATTAGAATCTATCAGAATTATTTTGTTCTACCAACTGAAAGTGTTCATCATTAAATTATTAAAAATATGGTGAATTGACAAAATGCTAAAGTAGCAAAATCATCTTACATCATCTATGGAAAATAATTATTTTAACCTCACCAGCTGCATGGACTTTAAGATTTAGCTGATCTCTGACCTCAAACAAAAATATTTCCATATCATCAGCATTTCCAAAAAAAAAAAACCCAAAGAAGTTCAGCAGCCACTTTGCTATCGTTGTCAGACCAGGATTTCTTGAAGTGATCCAAGGCCTCCCTAGCATCTTCATGAGAGTAACTTTGAATAGATGGTTGCTGCACAGCAGTGGAAAATAAACATTCATTTTGTTGAAGCCACTCCACTGCTGACCATGCATCTTTAAGGAACAAATCTATGGGGAATAAATGGGCAAAGACAGAGACCGCACAACTTTCAGTTAAGCCACACTGTCTGCCAAATCTGTAGAAATGTAGAAGGATGAATGAAATATCAATGACAGCTGCAACAAATAAATGGCTGTAAGAGACATACAATCATATGTAGGCCTATCTGCTAGAAAGGGATTAAATAGGCCAATTCCTAAATATTTGAAAAACCTCTTGTACCTCCAATAAGGGCCAGGTGATGCATGGAATATTGACGATAAACCAAATATGTTTTTGTGTGGGATACAACTTTAGACATCGATAATATCACCCTATTTCTCAATAGTCATGTTTCAATCAAAATGTCTTGCGAATTCTAAACAAACTTCTTAGATTTTGCAAAACTGAGTATATACATGCATGTGCCATAATCAAAGCCCAAAACACTATTAAATTTAACAAAACTTATTTGGTCCATCTCCAGTAAATCATAATGTCCTACCACCTCTGAAAATAGTTCATTTCAAAATATCGATTAATTTTTAAACTGTTTACCCTGCTCTTAATTCCACAATACAAAACAACTGTATGTTCACTGATGGCCAGGTGAAGCAAGACACTATTTCATCCTTGAGTAATTAGTTTAAAAATTTAGGGTAAATGTATTGTAAAGTATCACCAAAATGTATAGAGCTCAGCACAGTGCACAATGTCAAGTAAAAGAAATGTTATTTGTTAAAACCACTCACCGTCTATGCCATCACCAGATCCATGAGATACAGCATTCTTGGGCTTTCCTCTTGTGTCCTCTTGTCTTTTTTGCCTCCCATATTTACTTTTTTTTGGTTTTTACTTCTTTTTTGACAAACTGAGGTCTGTCAGTGTCTGAGCTCGTCACTGTCATCACTGCGTTTGCTGCAGTGTAAAACTTACAATGTTAGACAGACACAAACCCAGTTAGCCATAGGAATTCTTCCATATTAACATTTTGGTTTTCATTATTCTGTCATCTTTTAAGTACTCAGTATAACTTCTGTTCATGTCACTAATACTGACATGAATTATTGCGAACAACTGTGCTAACTGTGTAATTAAACTTAGAGAGCTAGCTGACTAACATAGTAGATGAACGTAAAAATCAACTCACATTGAAGTTCAATTCAGCTAATGTGTGTTTCAGTGTCATCTATAATGATATTGATAAAATAATCAATTTGGAGGTTTCAAAACTTAAGATTGAGCAACATTTAATGATCTTTTCAACTTCTTTAACCACAGTGAGGTCATATTCCAAACACTAATTGGTGCCTTGCAATTGGAACCATAGCACCAAGTCTGAGATTGATTTTTAAGATAGAACCTTTTCTTTCTCAAATTTTAGGGCCAATAATGCAGATATCAAAAAAGAAACCTACACAAAATGTTCATAACTTGTCAAAGAATAGTTTCATGTGAAGAACTAATTTTAGAGAAAAACGTCAGATAGAACCATATAATTGTATGGCCACATTGTTTGTATTTTCAGTGTTTCATGTTTAATTTTCACAAGACAAAAATATGTGGATAAAAATGAACAGACAATCATACATATATTTGGCAAAAAATAATTTTCACTGCAGGCATTTTGACCTGTCAAAGCAGGAAAAGCGCAGGTGTAAATAATAACATTAATGATGGCTCCAGTCCATTAATTGTCCCAGTAAGCCATGTCAGTGAGTAGGCATGATGAGTATCAGACCGCTAGAACTGGCTCACCTAAATGGAATGCAGCCATCTGTGCTTTTCCTGCTTTGACAAGTCAAAATGGCTGACATGAAATACAGTAAGATCTAAGCAAGATTCCGGTTAGGTGTCAGAGAGACGACTCATTAGCGTTACAGCCAATCCACATAGAAACCGTTTTTAGAAGCGTTTTTGATGTCTATCACATGTATGTCTCACGAAACATCCGCGCTTCCATTTTATTAAGTGTATCAGTCCACACTGAATCAGAGAGATGTGTGTCACTCCAAGGCCCCCCACGCTTTTTTACTCTCAGAGTATTTTTTTTCCATCTCTGTCACGTTTAGTAAGCTCTACTCCGCACAGACAGCTGTTCGAATGACAGAAATCTCCTTCTGTACGTACTATATGTTTTGAACTTATTAACAATATCTATATTGATTGATTGGCTCTCTGTCTGCCTGTGAGCTGCAGATTTCACTACAGGCAGATTCCCCTCACCTGCTACGGTTGGTGGAGAAATAAAATCAATGAATCAATAAATACAAACACTTGATTTCTTCCTGTGGAGCCAATATGCAAATTATTTTGTTCAGTACATTTCTGCTGTCAGTCAGCCTGGTGAAGGCATTTCGGCCAGCTGCTGTCCTCTCAGCTCCCCAGGAGCTGCAGCTGACAGACGGCTGCTTCTGTGGATGAGACGCAGGACGCAGGTTGGAGTTGGTTTGGATTAAACAGATAGAACACGCTCACGCGTCACTCATGTCTTGCTTTCTATGTGCTTTCCCAGTTAGGGTTAAGGTTGGGTTCAACAAGTGGAAACATAGCAGTGGGTTGGTCCCGGTCCTGAATGGGGCTTTTTTAATACCATTGTGCTCATCTGTTGTAACAGCTGTTGGAGAAGGCTTTTAAGGATTGTGGTCAATTGTTTTATTTTTTCTTCTCTTGTAGATTTCAAGCTGACTAATGAGCTGTGAGCAAGAGCATCTGAGGGTAAGTCCTGCTTGTATCAAAGTATATTTGTAAAAAAAACACTTGAATATAAATAGTAAACGGACTGAACTTGTATATCGCCTTTCTAGTTTTCTGACCACTCAAAGCGCTTTTACACTATGAATCACATTCACCCATTCACACACATTCATACACTGAATGGGTACAGGGGCTACCATGTAAGGTCTCAACCTGCCCATCAGACGAAATCTAATCATTCACACACATTGGCATAGCCATCAGTATGTGATGGCTATGTGATGGCTATACTTAACCAATTTGGGGTTAAGTGTCTTGCCCAAGGACACATCGACATGTGGACTGGAGGAGCCGGGAATCGAACCGCCGATCTTCCGATTAGTGGACGACCCGCTCCACCTCCTGAGCCACAGGATATTCTTCCAGGCAATTTGTTAATACACACAACTTCCCTTGACAGTATGTGCATGTACTATGTGTATTTGTATGTTGCATGTACGTTGTTATACATAGATATGTAAGGACATGCATCAGTGATGCTCACATACTTTGGATGTTTTCCAAAGTAAACTGATCAAGTCTTTGACTAAGCAGGAGGAATTAAGATATAGGTACAAATGTTTTCAATATAGTGTGTCCCTATCTACAAGTGGTGTAGGCTTCAGGACCACAGGTATTAGTGTTTCAATTAGATGCAAATAGTGTCCAACATCAGAAGTACAACAAAGCCACATGGTGTAGGTTGCTATGACATGGCACACAGTGTAAACGCAAAAGAGGAATCACACAGCCCTATTTTGAGCTAGATGAGCCCCCAACAACCAAAACTGAAAAAAAAGAAAATGACAGAGCAGCTTCACCCAAATCCACCCAACATCAATACACTTCATCAAACCAATTCAACAACCCCCTGTATTACAAAACAACCTCTGCATTTCAATGTGTGTACAGTATTTACTGATTTAATTTAACAGTGCCAACATGCTGTATTGTGTGACACATCCATCCAAAGCTACAGCTTTAACATGTGTGGTAAACCTGTTGCTGAGCTCAGTTTGTTTTATATCCACTCCTGCTGTACACAAATTCTCTTTTTTGTCACTTGGAATGAGCTCATTGGAGTTGAAATCTGCCATATGTTTCACCTGGAGCAGTCCGCGCACTGTTCAACACGTCACAGTAGTCAGTGCGTTGGCATTCTCTCAAAACTAATTAGACTATTGACTGTCAATCACACATCAAAGGAGACACCCTGGTGAGAGCACTGTTCTATATTTTGACTTTTTTCCTTATAATAACTATCCTGCTGTTTTGAAACTCCATCATCTGAACTAAATTTAAAAGTACCCTGTTCAGTTTCTGACCACTGATGGCTCTATGGGCCGATGTTTTTATGAATGGGTTTCTCTTTTGTTTGTATCAGTGGAATTCACACCCTGCCAATGGTTTCTGAAGCAACATGCAGTAGTAGTGATTAACATCAACTTATGACATTTCTAAGAGCTGATTGTGGGACCACCAAACACCATTGACATCTATTTAGTTACAAATTCATTATTAAGAGTTTCCTGTATCTTTTAATAAATATTTATTGATACAAAATTACATCACTGACAGTCAGGAGTATGTACAGTCAAATTCAGTGTATTTACAAAATATCTACTAATCTCTCTGTCTCTGCAGAGCAGTCTGTGTTCTGTACAGCGTATTGTATCAGATTGTTTAAGGGATTATAGTGCTTGTTGCCCTCTTTGTAGTTTGGTGTCTGCATATGTTTTCATGCGCACCACAGACACTTGTGTATGAATGTCTTGATTCAACTTGTATGTCTGAAGCATCTGTATGATGAGCATGTTTTGGTCTCATTACTGACTTGACAAGAGACTTGAGAATAGCAGTGAACAGGCAGCCTCATTATAAATTGTGTAGATTGAGTAGAGCTCGCTCATATCCACAGTTAATGAATCAGAGATCTCCCCTCTTTGCTGTCTTCTCCCCTCATGGGATTTTGAATCTAGTTTTGTATTTTATAGCTAGGTTAAGCAAAAGTGACTTTCTTTTTTTGTCTATTTCTTAGTTAAAGCAGCAGTAAGTGCAGCTCATGTTGGCTTTGATGTCATGCAGCATAGCTCTCATTAAATTGTGGGTACATTTTGAGTCTAAAAATAAACTTCCAGCTTTAGTGTTATTATTCATGCCAAGGCGTCTTATTGCAATCCCCTCTACACACAGCTACCAGCCAATTTCATTTCTTTTTAATTGTCCATAGCCATAAAGCAACAAACAAGTATTTCCTTCAGGATAATGGGGAAATGAGAAGCAAATAGATTACACTCGCAGATTGGATCTGGACTTTGGATTCTTTTTTCTTTTTTTCTGTTTGGTTATTTGGCTTTTGGGGCATTTTTTTCACTCACAAACTTTTTTTTTTGTTTATCACAGCAGCTGTCACATTTTACTCCCATACACATCATGTAAAAATATTGCCATTTGAGTTCAGTATTTCTCATTTTCTTTCTAGGGTCATGTGCCAAATAAATTCCATGACTGTATGCGACCTTTGAAACCAATTAGAAACTTGTTATTTAATTTAGTTACATTTGGTTATGGATTTTTAAACCTTGGCTCTCTTGTAACCCAAATCAGTGCTGTTCAATATTAAAATCCTGCTGAGCACTATGTTTTCTGTGCTGACCTCTGCATATCATCTGACCTACAGTATGTTGAACATGAACACACCATGAACCCTGGGAACTTAGTGGTTACACTCAGAAGATCTTTTGAGGCTCACATGAGTAGACTTCACCATTAGCTAAAGGTCGGGTACTGCCTTGGGCCTCTCAAAAGGCCCTATAAAAATATTAATTAGACTTAAACTTAGACTGCAAAAAATGCTGTCTTACATTCAGCTGTCATTTTAACAAGAAAATCATCTGTTAGTGTCAGGGAAGCTGAAGTTTTGGGTCTAAGGGTCTTAATATGTTGCTTGGCAGATCATTTAATAGTGTCTAAACCTCCTACTCAGATAGTGGAATGAGTGGGGTCTACAATCCAGAACATCTGACATGCCACTTCACAGAGCATTTGACCAGGTCTGTGGAGGTGTGACAGTATGCAGGGTTTGAACTCTCAAACATCCCTTAATTCTTCACCCAATTCCTTTCTTCACTTTTGGTGCAATACCATGAGTGCCCTCTAGTAGAGACTGTCCAAAACCATTGCCCACATTTGTACTATTCATCTCATTGAGATTACAAAGATCCGCAAAGACACAGAGTGGTTGCAGAGAGATCCAGGAGGCAGTGAGATCCAGCCAGAAAGCAGTGTGTGGGTGCAGCCATTCAGGACTGGTAGAAACCGTTTTGAGGGAGGACATGTACAAGTTCATTTGAACCATATTGAGGCCTAAATAATGCTATTAAGTTGCATTATTTGTCGTGTACGATCAAGGGTTTTTGGAGCTTGACAGAAGTTTTTGACAGAAGGGTTTTTGGAATTCCCTTTTTGTATCTTGTAAGTCCCCCAACCTAATTGAAATGCTCTGCTAAATCAAGTTCTGTTGTTTTCAATATGTTTACCTAGCTAAGTGCTTCTTTTACTTACTTACTTTCAAATATATGTTATGAAATATATGTTATGAAGTTGAAACTTTTGCAGCAGATGATGAATTCAGCAGTGCTGGGCTTGATGAAAAGCATGTTTGCTTGTTAAGACAAATAGAAATAGAAAAAAAGTGAAAATAGTGTGTACAGAGCCTTACTGGCTCCCCAAACACTAAGAAAATGTAATCCATCTATCCATCTGTAATCTAAGAAAATTATGTTACCTTAAGGACAAAGATATATATGCTCCTATGTGCACACTGTAGAGTATCTCTATTGTCCTGTTGTGTCTTCATTAGGTTAAGTGTAAATATAAAATATAGCTGGCCAAAAATGACCTATTGTTACATTTAGTCATAGTAATGTACTCTAGAACAACCCATAAGAGCATAATATACTGCTTTCCAAAACTGTTACAAATCATTGTTAAAATATAATGTGACAATGCTGTGGTTAAGTTCTGGTTAGGTTTAGGCACACAAACCACTTGGTAAGGGTTCAGGAAAGATCATGGTTTGGGTTAAAATGATCACTTGAAACATGGTTTATACTTCCTTAAAGTTATGCAACCCTCATTGTCATGGCAACAGTAAACACCACAACGTTACGTTTTGTTAAAAAATGTCCGGACTCACAGTTGGAAATGGGAAGTGAACAGTGGTCTCCTGCAGCAAAGTCCACCTAACTATCTAGCCATCCATCTAGCCCACCTCCTCCTAATATGGCAAAATCATCCTATCAAGTCACCTTGTACTGAAGTCATCTGAATTTCCCTGGGTCATAATGACTACAGCTGCTAGGTAGTGTAAACATAACTATAGGTTGTTTTTGCCGGCCTGAATTTTAGACCTATATTGTTGTTTTTCTTGTAAGGATGGGCTGGAAATGCTGCTGCATACTGATGCTGGTGCGTCTTTGTTCCTGATGCTGAAAGATGTGGGTTTTTAATTTTTTTTCTTGTTTTTTGTTTTTTTGTTTGTTTGTGTTTTGAACTTATTTGCACCCCTGCTTTGAGTTACTGATAACTTCCCTTCTTTATTGCAGCATGGATTGCAGTTACAAGACTTTAAAGCCAGGACCATCTTACATGCTAAGAGTTGTTTGGTTGAGCATCATGAGCAAACAGAAAGGGTACATTCTAGAAAGATAAGACTAAAAAGAATACGGTAATTTCAAGTGTGTGGCATAACCTTTAAGTTACACGCCAAGTTGTCAGATTCAACTGAACGTCACCAAAGCAAGGAGATGGCGAGGGACCAGAGACAATGAAATGTCCAGCACAGCATCTGAGTCCAGCACATGCTGGACTTAGGGTCCATCCTAATACCCACACACATGTTTTTGCAACTAGTCAGATGACTACTTGTGTGACATATTTCTGGTTAACTGCCACAGTACCCAAATGCCCGTTTAGACTGCAAGAGTGTGGAGGTTTATTAGAGCTCACTGGGACACTGTTAATAAGGACATCTCGTCACTCATGCAAATACAAAAAAAAAATACTGTGCATGGCGCAATCTAGCTCAGTCAATTGTTGAATCAACCATGCAGTAAAGTTTGAGTCAGGTGACGCACATTCAGGAGCTGAGAGGACAAACACAGAGCAAAGAAGTGAGTTATCTGGAAGCACCAAGGTCTACTGTACAAAAAGAGACATCAAATATTATTGTGAATGGTTTCTCTCTGACAACACTTTTTAGGATATAAATTAAACTATGCATTAGTAACCACTCTCTTCAGGGACAAAGGAACATGTCACCCAGTGCAGCGGTGTGCCTCATTGATGTGTTTGTAATAGTTTTTGGACAGCGATGGAGGTCTACCGCACAGAGGGATAAGATATATCAGGCTTTGGATACACGCACAATACTTGTTAGTAAATCAGTTCAGTGTTGGTTTGGATCCAAACATGTGATTTGTTGAGAAGAAGAAAAATATAGTAAATCACCAGCCTTATCCTTTAAACCTGAGAATAAAGAGAAATTACAGAGTATGTACATTTCATTGTGAAAAAGCATCCAGAGCATGGTGAACTTCACACGCTAATACAGCAGCTGCAGTAGTATCCTGATCGCTTCAAGATCTGCTCTTGAATGTCAGCAGCCCAGTTTGATACACCACTAACAGTACTGGCAGCACACATCAGAAATAGGAGGACCGATTACAGTCTAGTCAATGTGGAAATGTCTGGATATGTGTACTGTATGAAAGAACACTTCTAGAAGAATCCTCTTGATTTCAACAACGTTTTTCAGCACTAGGGCTTCATCACGGTGATTTACTGTCTATGTGGACATGCACAAAGCCATGGAGTGAAATTTAGTTTGAAAGGCTGTGGGCTTACTTGTGGGCTGATTTCAATTATCAACCTTCTTTATTATTAAAGTGACTCCAGTATAAGCTTTTGATGTCTCTTTACCTTAGCAAAGAGAACCTACAGGCTGGCTGACATCCAGCAGCTGCAGCAATATTGTTTTATTAATTAGCAACTATGAGAATGTTTACAATCATCACTTTAAAATTAACATTCATTATTTATTTTTTTGAAGTTTACAGACAACTCTTTACAAGAACACTTTACCTAGGTGTATATATTTTGTGTGTGTGTGTATGTGTGTGTGGTTTTCTCCACCTCTCCTCTTCTGTCTTCCTCTTTCGCTCTTTCTCTTTCATTGTGCAGTGGTGTACCGTAGCCTCCTGCTGCATAGAGTAGATTTAGTCATTAGGCTCTCTCTCACACACCCAGGCACTCACACATGCACACTGAAATACACACTCACTGAGAAGTGGTGGCTAAGCAGGATTTTACACAAAAGGAGCAGCAAGGAAGAAAGAGAAGCCAAAGGAAACATTTTAAAAAAGGGTCAGAGGCATCTTCCTAATCCAAGAAGAGTTGGCTCATACTGACTGTGATGGTGAACTGGTACAGAGGGATTCGCAGTCTGTAGGTTGCACAACTTGTGTTTAAAGTACAGGAGGAATCGATTTCGGTGCTGCAGGGGAAAGGCACTCAACTGTCCAGTCATCATGATGATGTATCTGTGGGTAAGTTGTACCTATGTGGAAAGCTCTGTGTGTGTGTGTGTGTGTATGTGTGTGTCCTGTTTGTACTATGCTTCTTTGCTCTTAGCTTTGTATATTTGCTCTGTTGTAAATGTATTGAGAAAATAAGTGGCCCCGTTTAAAGTATTATTAGTGATTGTCAACGCTGCATTTAGGAACACTGAAGGAAATTGTTTGCTGTGTCTTAGGCCATAATTAAGATATAAGTGAAAGCTGCAAGTCTCATGTAATGGTCCATAACAGTTCAAACATACAACAATGTCTTTTTGTGGCCATATTTCAGTGCCTATGAATTAGATCCCATTCAGCCATTAATTTGGGAATCAGAAGTGCAGAATGATCAAAAAGCACAACATTTTCCAGTCCAGCAGGGAAAGAAGCAAAAACAGTCAGACAATCACAGGTTGTGAACAAATCCCCAGTTTTACTAAACTTGAAAAGAAAATGAAGGCAAAGGTAAAAATGATTACTTCCCCTATTAATTGTAATTGCGCATGAACCTAGTTTTTCTATGTGGTGAAGGAAGTACTACAGCATGTTGGGTGCACTCACTTTCAGTTTCACCTCCAAACAAGTGGTGCAGATCAGATTAGAAATACTGAGGTCAAGAGTCCCCATTGCTACCACACTCCCCCCTAAAAAATGTGTGACTAGCTACCAAAAAGGTTTGTAGTTTTTTTACCCATTTTTTTTTTTTTTTAATTCTTGCCCTGTTAGCTTGTGTTTCTGATGATTCTGCATCTCTTAACTGTTGCAGTTAAGTGACAAGGTATCATCAGTTACCATAAAGGAATAGGAATTATGGCCAAGACTACAAAAATAAATAAAATGTATTTTTAATTTCCTAAAAGTAGCTGCTGTGTAACTTTTAATTGTCAGGATATTTCTTTGAAAGGGTTATGTAATTTGGTATTATACAGGGAATGAGCTTTTAACAAACAACCTAATATGCTATGTTAGAGTATTGATATGAGTGTAACTTATTAAGAAATTTTGCAAATTAACAATTATGTATGAACCCAAATATAATGAATCAACTAAACCAACTTAACACTTTTTTCATTTTTTTTTAAATAATTTGCACCAAACTACACCATGCTTTCTGTAAAATGTCCTAAAAATTAACCATTTAATTACCTGCAAATTACTCAGAACATTTCCAGGAAATTCCCTTAATTATCAAAATTAAGGGACCTGTAAAATAAAGCTTTACCCATTACAGCTTTCTCAAACTGTATTTTGAAGCTGTGCAATTTTGGCATGAACAATATTTTGACAAAGTGGCTGTTGATCTAAGAGTCTTTAGTACACAGACACACAGGCAGACACTGACACACAAGCACATATGCATTAATCCCAGGTTCTTGCAGGTATTTTCCCAAAGGAGGGCAGTTTTGAGAAAAGTAAGGCATTTTTGAAGAATATCATTTTCACTTAAAAATTTTGTCTGACTGACTAAAATTATTTGAGTTTACTGACAAAACAATTGTGAAAAGGGCAAGAACTGACTGATCTAAAATGACTTGAGTCCAGTGCTGAAGTCTCAAACCCAAAAGGCAAACTACAGCACAAAGGATCAAGGGATGACTGTGAGATATTCTTCCCTCTCATGTGTTTTTGTCATTATGAAACTCATTTGGCCAATCCACTTAACTCACATTCTTCACCCAAATTGTCATGGCGACTGATCAAATTCCTTAAAAGGGATTCTGGGAGGGTATAAATCACTAGAAACTGTCTCAATCTGATGGGTGGTTGAGGAGGTAAATTAAAACAATTCATGATAGATGCAACCCTCAGCTAACTTTGTTTCATGGTTTTATGTCTTTAAGTCTTTAGACTTTTTGACATTTGATATGTTCATCCAGCTTAAAAAAAGGACAAATTGTTTCTGAAAAAGTTAACTTTATTAGAAAGTGGAAAATAGCTGAGCACTGCCTATATACTATTACTATTGTTGCAAATGCAAATACTGTTTTACTGTTCTAATAAAAGACAAACCAGTAGGGCTCACAGCCAGATACACAGTCAATGTATACATGTTTAAATCAGAAGAAAATAGACTTGAATTAAAAATACATTTCAGATGGAGGTTAAATCCATAAAGTGAAGCATGAGCTGTTATGCAGTCGCTGTATTGATTGAAATTGTAGCATAAGATGTACAACTGAAAAACATAGCTGAGGGGTGTCTGGTGTACACAGCTTGTAAGACTTCCGTGGAAAAACCTGTCAGAAGGAACTTTTTTTCCCAGCAGCAAGTAAAGCACATTCTCAGTAGGTTTTAGATTCTGCCAAGGTTGTGCTGATTCCTTTTTGTGGTTTTCATGTACAGAATCTCAAGGCACCATTGTCTGGTATGGTGGCCTTTTAATTGCATCTCTGGTTTTATTGACCTGTTACTCCCAGTGTGCACTGGGACGGTTTGCAGCCAAGTGCGAAGCAGCTGGGATGAGTCAGCATTCCAAGTCTGAGGCCATGGTACACTGCTGTAAAACAGTGGATTGCTCCCTTCAGGTTGTGAGTGAGTCGCTGCCCCAAGTGAAGGAGTTCAAATATCTCAGGGTTTAGTTTACTAGTGAGGATAGGGCAGAATGCTGAATGAATGATATCAACAGCCACATTGGTGCCACATCAGCATGTGGACACTGTCCCATCCTGGTGAAGAGAGCTGAGCCTGAATGTGAAGCTCTCCATTTATCAGTTGATCTACATCCCAACCCTCACCCTTTGATTTTTTAAGAACCAAAATGTCAGTAACAGCTCAGCCAATTAGAATGTTGTGTAATCAATCAGAAACATGTGGAACCTGTCTTAATTAAACTGCCATACCTCCCCTTTGTATGAGTGGATCAGGAGTTGAGTTATTATTGTGTGGATCGTTAAAATATTTACATTATAAAGTAAATTAGCTACAGCTTGTCCAATTGATTAATTAATGTTAGCCTATCAGGGCTTTGTGGGTGAGAATAAAAATTAAGACAACATGCTCTTCTGCAAGAGTCAGAGAAAGCGAAAAAAGAATGGTTACAAAAATGGTAACAAAGCATGGACAAAAACAGCTGAGCTGTCTGGGTTGTTGGAGTCCATTTACAGAAATAACAACAGATACATCTATGTTAACAAAATCAAACTTCAATGTACATCACAATTCTTAAATGAACTGTCCCTTGAATCCGCTACCACTAACCACTTCTGTGTTGTCTGAAAATGATTTTGCTGGGACGGATTTATCAAGTCACGTCAATTTTATTTATATAGCGCCATATCACAATAGTTAGATAGTTATCAAATATCATTATTTGTCAGTCATGTAACGGAAATTCAGTACCTGCTCCCAGTTTTCCAACTATCCTGTAATGTATTGTGGGTGTCATGCCTTTGGTATTACCAATTATAACAAGTTAATGGATGTACTTTTTCCTCAGTATGTCAGTGCTGACATAGAAATGCCTTTTACTCAGTGAAATTATGTTCCTGACTAAACTGTAGAGCTATCAGTGAAACGTACCCTAATCTGCACTTTTTTTTTACTTGATAAAGGTAAATACATTCTTAAATACATTCTAAGCTTTTCATATATGGGTCACATTCCATTCATAACTAAATTGCAATAGCAAATAGCTTTTGTGCTTTTTGCAAATGTAATGCTGCTCAGATAATAATTATTATTATGTTTATTTGCACATGTATTAGGCAAAGCAAATCTGTCGTATATACAAATACTATTTTGTAGAGACACACTTGCTATAAGAAGGTCCTTATGTTAAACCTGACTGAGTCTGAATGCTTTCACATCACCTAAATAACCCTTTTCCCCATAACATTATATTGAAGTCTATCCATCATAAAGAGCATTCCATAATAATCACATTTTAGAAAAAAAATAATTAATGAAACGCTCCCCTTTAGATGTCTCATAATTTCTGTGTGCTTACTGACTCCAGGGCTTTGGCAGTAGGAACATGTTAATTGAGAAATATTAGGCCACCTTTAATGAAAGGAGGCTAGATACTTTTTTTTAGTAAGTCATATCTTCCATGCAGCAGTACACTTCATTTCAAGAGTTCATATTTAATTGAGATTGCAGCTACACCATAAAGGAGACTGCTGCCCCAGAGAGACTGAAACAAATTTACAAAAAGATTCACCACGCTTTAAAAAAGTTCATTGGAATCGGTTTCATGAATGAGGGACCCAACAAATCTATCACATTACCACTGAATTTCCCGGGGGCTCTGTATAAAGTTTTCTTGAAAATGAGAATGCGCTGCATTTCTCTCGGCTTTATTAAGATTCAAACTCTTGCAGCCCAAAAGAAGAGATCATTAGAATCAATATTCAATTTGAGGGCTGCTGCTTGTGATGTGGGGCTGCGCTTCATAAAAATGTCAAAAAGATTTAGCTGCGACATACACTGGAGGGATGGCTTGCATTTGTTGATATTGATTTGAAGACATTAGAGAGAGAATATCCAGAAGAACAGTTTTAGCAGCTGCATAATGACTTAAGAATGAAATGGAATAGTCCTGGAATAGAATAAATGGCATGAAGCAACTCAGTGTAATAAAACACTTGTCAAAATTATTTTATTTTCGCTATGTCTGTGATTTATTTTTTATATTTTATTTTTTTTTTACCTTTTATTAACTTTAAATTGTTAAAGGAAAACTATGATTTATTACAATTTGGGTTTTATTTTCATAGCTCTGGCCATCAGTTCTATCAAGTATGATAATTAGTTCTCACTAAAGTAATTACAAAGACTTTGGAACATGCAACATCGCTAACTAATGCAGTGAAAGGAGCTAGTGTCACAAACATTCTGTCCTCATTGTGGGGTTACAGGTGTGAGCTCTATTATGACTGAACATAAACTAGCTGACTGTTGGATGGATGGCATCAATACACAAACAAATGCACATAAGCACGCATACACCTATACATCTACATATACATACAGCACATATATACTAGATAAAGATAAACAAACTAAAGTGATTTACTATGTATATAAAATGTTTCCTTATTACATTACTTTTAACATTCTTGTAAATTTCTAGATTGTACTACACATTTTTAGATTATCCGTAAGATTGTTTCAAACATGCACACTTTTACAGAAATACATTCATTTTTTGAATTTGGTCCTGAACATTGTAATCCTCTCAGATTATACTTGCTGTCTCTTTGCAAACATGTTGTGAATGTTTTATGGTGCATTTTTATGTGCATGTATATTATTTACATATTTTTGTCATCAAATCATTGAATCTCATGTTTATAACGATTATAACGACGTTTATAAAAGAAGACATTAGAATGTACTTTACGAAACCACATTTATTTGATACTAAATAACAACAGCAAATACAGTTTGAAGGAAATATAATGCCATCTGAATTAGGTTTTCTCTCAACATTATGAAATGTTTTAAATGAACATGTCTGGCAAGTTGCAGAAATGTTGACACTAAATGTATCACTAAAATGTTCAGTGACAACGTATTTCTTTTCTTTCCCTGCCAAAATATCCAGTTTTGCAGTACAATATCCACTGGTTTTGACTACATTATTCATCTTTTTTATGGCTGTGTTTAGACACTGGCAGCAGTTACACAAGATGATAGTCTAATACAGAAAAAGTCTACAGTGACTTGAAGCACAAGACAAGAAGTGTTTATTAATATTTATACATAAACCACTATCCTCTACTAACCTTACATCATGTGTTTTGTACATCTGCCATCCACCTTGACCCTACAACTTCAGTGTGGTATATAAATGTAGTGCTTCATTCATTCAAAAAAACATGAACCTAATCCTGGCAATGATTACATTTGCCAATTTGCAAAACAATTCTGACTTAACAGAATGCATTGTTACGCTTGTTACAATAATGCAATTGATTTTGATACTTTATTCTACCTGATTGATATTATTGGTTTCATACAGTCTTTCAGTTTCAACACTACTCATTCTTATTTGAACATCTGTAACATACATAAATAATCCACTTTGAAACCATTTACACCAATAAGTCAATGACAGAATACATTATTGGTCCAAGCACTCCAGAACACATAGAAGTGTTTTCTGATCTGATGGTGTGGTTGAGGTCTGGTTATGTTTAGACACACAAACCATTTGTTTAGATTTAGGGAAAGATCATGGTTGGGGTTAAAATTGCTACTTTGTTAAAGTTAGGGTATCTTTGTCATTATGGCTACAATAATAACCACATAAGGTTAGGGAACACTGTCACTTGAGCAAATATATGTCAGTTTGTCATTAATACAAAAAATAAACTATTTTGGACCTGTGACTGAACCACCACCACACCAGTACATTCATATCAAGCAGCATTATAGCTATGATTTAGTATGGGCTGTGCAACATATAGATACATTTGGTTGTGTGTGGTTCTGCTTAGAGGTCTACCAGTGCAGAACACACGTTTCTTGTTTTGTAGTCAATTATGCAGGTTTTTGCAGAGTGCTGGCTGGAACAGGCACTCCATATATTCCAGCAGAACAGCAGAAATATGATGTTGGAGCAATGCTGGTTGACGGGTATTAATGGCAGGCACTGCAGCATGGCAAGCACAGCATTGTGCTCATACTGTAGGAGAAAAAAATTGACCATTTTAGATACACTGAGAGTATTTCAGAGGAGGATGAATCAGTGCCGCGCATTTTTACAGTAAATGGTCCTGTAATGTTTGATTCAAGGCTGTGTTGGAGAGGCCTCTTCACTGACCTGCATGACCTTTTTTATTTTTATAAGTACCGTATTGGTCCGAAGATAATGTTTTTTTTCCTGGAAATATGTCTGAAAAAAGTGAGGTCGTCTTTTATTCAGGGTCTCGATTTTTAAATGTCAATATGCATTCACAACAACAGATGGTGCTAAAAATCTGTAAAACGAGCGCTCCCCTCCCGACTGAAGTGAGCCACCGTCCCTCAGAACTAGCCTACAGTGCCAGGGGCCTGAAAGATGGAGAGACAAAGTGATAGCCTCGAACAAAGTGGCTCGAAAGTAGGTAAACAACTGAGTAACAGTAACATAACGAGTGTTGTCGTCAACTCAACTACATCACTGTATCTCCTGTGCTCTGCTGAGTTCCGTGTGTATGGAGCAGCAGCCCTGCCTGCAGTGACACAGAGGAGAGAAGAGAAACTCAACGTGACCATAACTGACAGCAAAACACAGTAGAGAGCCTCACACTGTGCTGAAATGAAACAAGTGCACATAAATTAGGTAAATAACATGAATGAACATAGTCTCTACTGCGTTTTGCTGTCATTTATGGTCGAGCTGAGTCTCACTCCTCTCCTCTTTCACTGCGGGTGGGGCTGAGCTCTCCACACACAGAGCTCAGCGTGGCAGAGGAGAGACAGTGAACCAGGTGAAGTACTCAAGTTGACAACTACACCTGTTCCATTACTGTAAGTGCAATAAAAGTTTTGTGGGCAAAAAGCAAATAAGAGTAATTTAATCCAAGTTTCAAGTCTTTTTCCGAAAATGAAAAAGGGGGGATTGTCTTATAATCAGGGTCATCTGATATTCAGGCCAATAAGGTATTTTAATTATTTTATTTATGTATTGTATTTATTGTATTGTATTATATGTATTTATTGTATTGTACTGTATTGTATGTTATTTGTTGTATTGGGTTATTTATGTATTATTACAGACATTCAGGCTGTTATTCAAAGAGTAGTCATATGGGAAGCTGATTTACAAGTCCTCCAAATTAAACGACCAAATACATTGTTTGACCTTGTCTCTCCAAAATGACACATAGGAGCGTGTTCTAATCTGGCGCCCCTATCGGCAGTAATCGGCAGGACAACATAATTTGTCTGTGCTTTCCAAAACCGTTAGACATCACTGTTAAAAAATAATGTTGTTTTATGATGTGACAACGTTGTGGTCAAGGTCCGGTTATGTTTAGGGAAAGATCATGGTTTGGGTTAAAATGATCACTTTGTTAAGGTTAGAGAAACATGTGGTGTGGGTTAGGGTTAGGATTAGGGTTAGTTACTATTTCCGTAAATTTAGTCGTCATTGAAACAATAAGAGGGTTAAGGTTAAAAAACTTAGGGTTGGAAATGTGGCACTTGCACTCACACTAGGAAATGGGAAACAAATAGCAGTTTCCTGTGGCAAAGTCCACCAAAATCCACTGTTGCTGTTATTTTATCCATCCAACCCACCACCTCCAAATGAGGAAATTTGTCAACTTGTATAGACATCATCTGAACTGTGCCACTGCTGTGGGTCATAATTACTATGGACACTAGATGGCATCTGTTATTCAACCGTAACTATAGGTCATTTTCAGGCGCCTGACATTACCACCTACTGTATTGTTTTTCTTGGGACGACAGACTCTGAATTAATATTTAAAAAGGCCTTTAATTTCATGACAGAGCTCCACTTATTAGCTGGCTTAACTGCTCACTGTTTCCACTTCTTATTTCAATTAGTATTGTGTCTTCTTGCTGTTTGAATCGATGCAGCCTCATTTTAAACATTAAGAGATATGCATTAATTGCAATTATAAGAAATTACTAAAGAGAGAAGTCACCAAGAGTCATGGATCACATTTGAAAAAACAGCATTTCTACACAATCAAAAGACTAGAATAAAAAAGGCAGGTGGACTGCTAGGGAACAAGCCTCAGTGTAATTTCACTTCACACTACACGCTACACATGTTAAATCAAATGAAGACACAATCACTGCACAGAATGTATTTAGCCATGGCTACAGAAAAAGACCCACAAACAGCATTAAAACATTTCAAGAATCGTTTGAAAGGGCACAGTCTCACAAAGGGCAGCTCAACCTCCTAAATCAGTGATTACCAAACCTTTTTTTGTCTGATGTACCTCTACATACCTATGACATGAGTTCAAGTATGATGGACACCACGTGTCATTTTCCACATTTGTTTAATTGATTTAAAAGTTTATTTTAAGGAATGCTACAAAAATTGGATAATGTTACAAAACTTTTTTTTTTTTTTCATAAAATTGAATTATCAGTGTTTGGTCAAGTTTACATTCCTACTACTACCACTTGGAGTGGCAGAAGGTGGATCTCTCAACTATTTATCCATGACTTTTAGCTATCTGTTTCAGCTGTCTATCCGTTACTTTGTATTTTATTGTATTATATATAATTTATTATATATATATATATATATATATATAAACCCCCCTTCCATGGGTGGTGGTGGTGGTGTGTCTTCCTCAAGCTCGGGTCCTCTACCAGAGGCCTGGGAGTTTGAGCTATGCACTGAGTATGGACCTGCCTTACTGCCTTACTAGGTATTTGGCTGTGACTGACTTCCTAGCTGCCTCCTCATGGTTCCCATTTGCCTGCAGGACCCCAAGGTATTTGTAACTGTCCTGAACATCTGCAATGCTGCCTTCTGGTAGTTCAACCACCTCGGTTGTGGTCATCTTCCGTCTCTTCAATACCATTTGACCACACTTATCTGGTCCGAATGACATTCCAATGTCGTTGCTGTACATCCTGGTGATGTGGATCAGTGAGTCGACGTCTTGCTCATTCCTGGCATATATATATATATATATATATATATATATATATATATATATATATATATATATATATATATATATATATATATATATATATATATTTGCATTATATTTGAGGGTTCTGCGTAGTATCTTAACTGTTCCTAGGACTGCGCTCCTCTGGACAGAGATCTCAGATGTTGTACCTGGAGTCTGTTGGAGCCACTCTCCCAGTTTGTGAGTCACAGCCCCCAGTCCCCAGTGCATCGATTACCACTGGCACCACTGTTGCCTTTACTCCCCACATGTTTTCTAGCTCCTCTTTCAGCCCTTGGTATTTTTTGAGCTTTTTGTGTTCCTTCTTCCTGATGTAGCTGTCACTTGGGATTGCTACATCTATCACCACTGCCTTCTTCTGTTGTTTGTCAATCAACATGATGTCTGGTTGGTTAGCCATCACCAGTTTGTCAGTCTGGATCTGGAAGTCCCACAGGATCTTAGCTTGGTCATTCTCAACCACCTTAGGAGGTGTTTTCCATTCTGACCTTGGGACTTCGAGCCCATACTCAGTGCATAGCACAGGAGGTCGGGGTTCAAATCCCGGTCAGGGTGGGGTAACACATATCCATTGTGGACCCTTAGGCAAGGTCCTTAATGCTGCTAGCCTACCTCAGGATGAGTGAAACCACAAACTTGAGAGTCATACCAGCTCAGACGTTGCCTGGGTCAACAAGGTCAGGTGTTGGGGAACCAGGGCAACCTGATGAGAAATGGGCTACTGGAACAAGACATAAATGGATTAGAGCAGATATATATATATATCTTAATTGTTATACACACATATATGTGTGTGTATAACAATTAGTATATTTTTCAAAGTAGTTGAGCTAATGCTGCAGAAGTACAGGTTTTAGTGTCAAAATGCCACAAGCAACGTAGACAAAACAATATTTAACCAAAAACTAATCTTTAATTCCCATTTCTGCAAAAGGCCTAGAGTAGTTGGAGGGAGGCAGTGGGAAGCAGCAAGGAGGTGATGACAGGGACATGATTTGGGGACATATAGATGAGTTTAGCAATAGAAACTCAATTTCAACCACTTCTCTGGGAAAACATGCAACACTTTTCATCATTTGCAAGAATCTGACACAAGCACATGTTCACATTCACTTGCAGATCCACTTATTTGTCCAGCGCATGCCAGTTTGCCCAGAGCCTCCTACCTTTTTGCCCAGCAGCTGTCTTGATTATTGACCAAATGGGCTATTTGTCTCACACAAGTAACCATCACTATTTACCAAATCGTATTTCCCTGCTCGGTGGGCTCCGATGGGGCTTATTCAGCCACATCAGGCCTGTTATCAGCCCTATCATCAAGCTTGAAGCGTTTCCACGCTGTGCTTCAGTCAATGGAGCCTGTGAAAAGACAGGCTTCTCTGCCTAACAGCCTGAATCTGTTCTATCACACACACAGACACACAGACACACACAGACACACACAGACACACACACACACACACACACACACACACACACACACACACACACACACATACTAAGGCAATCTGTGCTATCTATTAGCTGAGAGCTGAGGGTAGTCTATTCCCCATGCCCTGAACAGTACTCTCCTCCTCAGACATCTCCTCAGATTCAATCAATAGCAGCTAGTTCACCACAGAGAGAGGGCTGTCCGTGCGTGTGTGTGTTCATGTCTGTGTTCACAGGAGGAAAAAAAAGAGACAGTGGGAATATAGGTAGAGAGATGGAGTGGAGGTTGGATTGAGATAGAGTGATGGTAGAGGCAGAGGATGACGAATGCTTATGCTGCTGTCTTATCACAGTGGATCTGTAACCAGAGCACCACAAACTACAAGTCCGTCTCTCTCTCTCTGACCCGCTCTCCTCCTGCACTGATACTCTGACTGCTTTTCTTTTCAGTGCAGTTAACCCAGGTCAAATCAGCTCCCTCTTTGTGTTTCATTTTTACAAATTAAGCTCGGCAGTAACCCAACATATGGCCTCTAGTTTCACGACAGTATGTGCTGGTGGAAAGAGAGCAGCTGTGTGTATGTGCAAAGCTGTCATTGACATAAAATTGACAGGCCATGTGTTGGTCAGATCTGCATTAAAAATGAACAGTTACTGAATCATAAAAAAAGGCCACATACGGACCCCATGTTAGTATGAGGTGGCAATGGGATCTAATATTGAAACATATCTTGTAAGGTTTAGGAGCTGTTACATAGTTCCAGTAATATATACTTTACATACTTTGATATAACATTTCTAATGTCACTATAATATTTTAAAACATTCCAATGATATTTCTGTCATTAGTGTTTTACTGATACCTCATGATTGTATCCAAGTTAATCATTTTAATGTTAATGTATCATATCGTATAATAAAATACTTTCTTGTAGCTACTTAACAGAGAGTTTGATATAGACTCAGTTTGTGTGTCCTATCCAGAGGTTCTCCCAGTAATGGTGGAATGGTGGAGAGTAGGCAGAATTATTAATAACCATCCAGCATGGCAGCGTGTACTACTGAAAATGGGAGAATCCGTTAAAACCTAAAGGCAAAAATGTTTTTACCCGTTACAAAAAAGACCATCCTTAAAGACATCAAAGGGAATCATACCCAATCATACCTGACATGCTCTCCTCAAAGGCGTTCATGGTGTTGCACTCAGTTGTACAAATGAGAAGTGACGGATGAAGTTGTGTAAATAATGAAAAAAAGCTCTCAAAGAGCTTGAGAGACAGATTCAAATCCTGACCCTAGTCAATCACTTTGTTAACTATGAATTTAATGTTGATTTCAGAAATGTTCAAAAATTGTTGGCTCCAGTTGTGTTGGAAGGCAGATTCAGGTGCTTGAGACAAACATTTCATTTGAAGCATAATGATGTTCTAATAGTAACCAGATTTTTACAGTGCATGTAAACATGTTCTCTGATTACCAGCCAAAAATCTGATTTCTTGTGTCTATTGACAGAGGGGAGGTTGAGGTAAGGAAAGACAGCTGGAATGTTTCAAAAAATCATTTAATAAAACTTGTGATGTACATAAACAAAGACGTACACATAGAAAGAGAAGAATGTTCTATTTTTGCTGGTCACTTGCATTTGGTTTGATGTAACAACTGAATGTAGCAATGGACTGAATATTATAAGTAGTTTTCAGCATGTTTTACTTGCAGACAATTTGGTTTGAGCTACAGTTATAAATTTGGTATAGTCTTTTGCAAATTGTTGCATTTTTTAAAAAACTTTAATTAATATTAATACAGCAGGCACTCCTTTAAATTACTCTCACCATTTGTTAAAAAAATAAAATAGTATTTTTTTAACAAAACAGAGGGGAAAAACGATTGAAAAAAAGGTTAGCTGGAAAAAAATTGTAAATTGTAAAAAATAACAGAAAACATGTTAAACATATTTTTTTACAGTATACTTTACTAGAGTTATATGCTGTATTACATATAGTGTGTGAACTCTTAAAATTGAACATGTTATCTACCAAATGACAAACTGTAGATGTAAATTGTTGTATGTAATTCAGTGTGGCATATTGAGTACATCTGGAAGCCTTGGAACATAAGTGATGCTTGTTCACCACATGAGTTAAGTGATGTGGGTACTTGGGGTTGAGGAGAATCTAGGGCTAAATGCAAAAGCAGCAAGATTGGACATTTTAGCGGCTCCAACATATTTTAAACACCTTTTATTTTGACATTTTGGTTTATTATTGTCTAAAAGCACAGTGACCCTTATTTATCAATCCTCCTTTAAAAAAGAGTCCTTGTTCCAAGTGACGAGAGAGCTGTTGGATCCTTTGATTCATGAAACTTTTACACAACATCTTAATACACAGTGATGTGATGACAGATTGATCACTTGGATTCAGCTTGGATCCACCACACTCTTATTTACATATGATTAACCTATGACATGGTCTGATTCATACATGTCGGGTGACTCTTGGCTTGGCATGCATAAATAACTCTCACAGTTCCAGTCAGTTTCTGCCTGCTACACTTTTTTGTTTCTATGTTTCTATGTTTCTTGTTTCTATGATTGACTTTTTTCCTTTGCTTTAGTATATTTAATGTTTACTGTTAGTGTGTTTTATTATATTTTAGTACGAAGTCTCCCTGTTTTTTGATCTGCTCAGGCTTTAAAGGTTTTCTTGTATAAGTATTCCAAGTTTTTTCAGCAAACTCTCTTAACTGCACAAACTTGTCATAAGTTGTTCATTTCCAGTTAATTTAATGAATGCCACTTTTTCATGAGGAGGTGTGCATTTGTGAGATTTGATTATTTGCATAATCAGTGCATCTAAATTACTACATATAACTTCCAGTTCCACTCCATTTGCTCTGATGTTTTAACCTGTTTTATCTGGTGTCTCGATAAATTTAGTATAATTAGGCTGAATAGACTTGTTCTGTCTCTTCTCTGTGATTTATATCTGATAGTGACTTTATTTAAATACCCACTTTTTTGAGAATAAATATATATTCATACTTTTGATGTAAAGTATGAAATAACAGTTCTGTTTTCAAAATGTTTATATGGCATGAAGAACTGATGTTATGGTCTGTTAAAAACATAACAACAGTCCTTTCCATGGACAATGCCAATATGTAGTTCTGAAAAATGTTCTAGAACATTCCGAGTTATCCAGGTCCTAAATACATAATAAAATTGAAAAACAAAAACCCAAAAAACAAGAAAACCCTAAGAAAAATTAAATAATAAAATAATAATAAATACATAATACTATAAGATTATCATTATTATGATTTGTTTATTGTCACAGATCTTAGTATATCCCACACCCTTGTTGCAGTGGTATTAGCAGTATGAGGTTATTTTTGTTGGAACACCATCTACACTCAAATATGAGGCTATGAATATAATTAATGACAACTATACCAACACAGTCTATTGTTAAAGGGTCGGTTCTAGCCATTTTGGTGCCCCAGGCGAGATAAGGATTTAGAGCCCCCCCCCAACTACATTTCACCCAAATTACCCCACCAGTCCTGCCTCGTCACCACCTACTCATTCTACAGTAAAAATATGGACAACAAACATCAGACACCACAATGGTTTCAAGACAAAAATATTTTCTATTTTTATAAATTAAAATTACTTCTCAAACAAACAAATCACATATTGAGACGAATTAATAAATTGTTAAATATTACTAACTACCTGTTTGTAACATACAGACACTGGCACTTGGTTATTCATAGATTACACTCGACAGATTACTCCTTCCACGATGTCATGTGCCTAAAATGTTTTGGACTCTTCTCATAGCTTTTGAGTATTTCACTGCAATTTTTCCAATCATTGAGTCCATCACTGATTAGTTTGTAGGGTTTTTTTTGTAAGAACAGCTTGGAATATACCACCCAGCTTCTTTTGATTTTCTCTCCATTCACTAATTTTCTGTAAAATGGTGGTGATGGGAACTTCTCCCATCCCCTCCTTTTGGAAATGTAGAGTCTTATTTTACCTGATATGGCTCTGCTGACTATCTCTGTCCTCATCATATCAGACAGGACTGCCAGTCAGCAGGATCTATAGCTGCTGCCTTGATGAACTCACATACTTCAGGATATGTTCCAGTTGATGGTGTCTGCAGGCTGTAGAGTAGTAGCAGTGTATGCCGTGTCTGTTGTTGCTTCACCTGCAGGCAAATCTAGACATACATGCAAATATAGTCATTAATCCCTCAGTAAGAACACACAATGATTCATAAATTACAACACATCAGGCAATAAACACATCTGAAACATAAATTATAGAGACCGGTTGACCAGTACTGTTCAATTACATGAGTGAAAAAGGTCAAGAATCTAGGTTTAAATTATTTTTTATTCTAGCTTTAATGTGTCCTGTAACTTGAATAAATATAGATAGTTGCAATCTAATATTGATTAGTATTTAAGTTACTATGTTCTTTTTCTTAATATAGAATTTATATTTATGTTTCAATATATCTTATTGCGCTAGTGTTACCATGATAATGCGGATATGTAAGAAACCATTTAATAATAGATAATAAAAATGAAAAAAAAAGAATGAATTAATGAAAATGAAAGAAATGAAATGTGTGTGTGTAAGCTGCAGTTCCCATGGCTTTCTGTCCTGTGAAGGATTAAAAAATGGTTAAAGGTTTGGCCGAAGCACTGACATAATAATAATACCATCACCCCTACCATCCATTTGTGGACAAATGGACAAAACATTGCAGAATGGTACAGGATGAGTTATGCATGTTCATAAGTGATTGTGAC
>NW_027095935.1:10000-17500 GCF_963924715.1 Thunnus thynnus | reverse complement strand
CTTAAAAATGAGGGTTCTCCCTCAATGTGTGTTCTGAGGTTTTAAAATAAATGTAAATAAATCAATATTCATACAAACCGAGACTACAGTTAGCCATGAACTGATATTTATACAAACTGAGGTTACAGTTATCTGTGTACTGATATTCATACAAACTGAGGCTACAGTTAGAAGCAATGTACTGATATTCATACAGACTGAGGCTACAGTTAGCTGTGTACTGATATTTATACAAACTGAGGCTACAGTTAGCTGTGTACTGATATTTATACAAACTGAGGCTACAGTTAGCCGTGTACTGATATTTATACAAACTGAGGCTACAGTTAGCTGTGTACTGATATTTATACAAACTGAGGCTACAGTTATCTGTGTACTGATATTTATACAAACTGAGGCTACAGTTAGCCGTGTACTGATATTCATACAAATTGAGGTTACAGTTATCTGTGTACTGATATTTATACAGACTGAGGCTACAGTTAGCTGTGTACTGATATTCATACAGACTGAGGCTACAGTTAGCTGTGTACTGATATTCATACAAACTGAGGCTACAGTTAGCTGTGTACTGATATTTATACAAACTGAGGCTACAGTTAGCTGTGTACTGATATTTATACAAACTGAGGCTACAGTTAGCCGTGTACTGATATTTATACAAACTGAGGCTACAGTTAGCTGTGTACTGATATTTATACAAACTGAGGCTACAGTTATCTGTGTACTGATATTTATACAAACTGAGGCTACAGTTAGCCGTGTACTGATATTCATACAAATTGAGGTTACAGTTATCTGTGTACTGATATTCATACAAACTGAGGCTACAGTTATCTGTGTACTGATATTTATACAAACTGAGGCTACAGTTAGCCGTGTACTGATATTCATACAAATTGAGGTTACAGTTAGCCGTGTACTGATATTCATACAAACTGAGGCTACAGTTATCTGTGTACTGATATTCATACAGACTGAGGCTACAGTTAGCTGTGTACTGATATTTATACAAACTGAGGCTACAGTTAGCTGTGTACTGATATTTATACAAACTGAGGCTACAGTTAGCCGTGTACTGATATTTATACAAACTGAGGCTACAGTTAGCTGTGTACTGATATTTATACAAACTGAGGCTACAGTTATCTGTGTACTGATATTTATACAAACTGAGGCTACAGTTAGCCGTGTACTGATATTCATACAAACTGAGGTTACAGTTATCTGTGTACTGATATTCATACAAACTGAGGCTACAGTTAGAAGCAATGTACTGATATTCATACAAACTGAGGCTACAGTTAGCTGTGTACTGATATTTATACAAACTGAGGCTACAGTTAGAAGCAATGTACTGATATTCATACAAACTGAGGTTACAGTTATCTGTGTACTGATATTCATACAAACTGAGGCTACAGTTAGCTGTGTACTGATATTTATACAAACTGAGGCTACAGTTATCTGTGTACTGATATTTATACAAACTGAGGCTACAGTTAGCCGTGTACTGATATTCATACAAACTGAGGTTACAGTTATCTGTGTACTGATATTTATACAAACTGAGGCTACAGTTAGCCGTGTACTGATATTCATACAAACTGAGGTTACAGTTATCTGTGTACTGATATTCATACAAACTGAGGCTACAGTTAGAAGCAATGTACTGATATTCATACAAACTGAGGCTACAGTTAGCTGTGTACTGATATTTATACAAACTGAGGCTACAGTTAGCCGTGTACTGATATTCATACAAACTGAGGCTACAGTTAGCCGTGTACTGATATTTATACAAACTGAGGCTACAGTTAGCCGTGTACTGATATTTATACAAACTGAGGCTACAGTTAGCCGTGTACTGATATTTATACAAACTGAGGCTACAGTTATCTGTGTACTGATATTTATACAAACTGAGGCTACAGTTATCTGTGTACTGATATTTATACAAACTGAGGCTACAGTTATCTGTGTACTGATATTCATACAAACTGAGGCTACAGTTAGAAGCAATGTACTGATATTCATACAAACTGAGGCTACAGTTAGAAGCAATGTACTGATATTCATACAAACTGAGGCTACAGTTAGAAGCAATGTACTGATATTTATACAAACTGAGGTTACAGTTATCTGTGTACTGATATTCATACAAACTGAGGTTACAGTTATCTGTGTACTGATATTCATACAAACTGAGGCTACAGTTAGAAGCAATGTACTGATATTCATACAAACTGAGGCTACAGTTAGAAGCAATATACTGATATTCATACAAACTGAGGTTACAGTTATCTGTGTACTGATATTCATACAAACTGAGGCTACAGTTAGCTGTGTACTGATATTTATACAAACTGAGGCTACAGTTAACTGTGTACTGATATTTATACAAACTGAGGCTACATTAGCTGTGTACTGATATTCATACAAACTGAGGCTACAGTTAGCTGTGTACTGATATTTATACAAACTGAGGTTACAGTTATCTGTGTACTGATATTTATACAAACTGAGGCTACAGTTAGAAGCAATGTACTGATATTTATACAAACTGAGGCTACAGTTAGAAGCAATGTACTGATATTCATACAAACTGAGGTTAAAGTTATCTGTGTACTGCTATTCATACAAACTGAGGTTACAATTATCTGTGTACTGATATTCATACAAACTGAGGCTACAGTTAGCCGTGTACTGATATTTATACAAACCGAGACTACAGTTAGCCATGAACTGATATTTATACAAACTGAGGCTACAGTTATCTGTGTACTGATATTCATACAAACTGAGGCTACAGTTAGAAGCAATGTACTGATATTCATACAAACTGAGGCTACAGTTAGAAGCAATGTACTGATATTCATACAAACTGAGGCTACAGTTAGAAGCAATGTACTGATATTCATACAAACTGAGGCTACAGTTAGAAGCAATGTACTGATATTCATACAAACTGAGGTTACAGTTATCTGTGTACTGATATTCATACAAACTGAGGTTACAGTTATCTGTGTACTGATATTCATACAAACTGAGGCTACAGTTAGAAGCAATGTACTGATATTCATACAAACTGAGGCTACAGTTAGAAGCAATGTACTTATATTCATACAAACTGAGGTTACAGTTATCTGTGTACTGATATTCATACAAACTGAGGCTACAGTTAGCTGTGTACTGATATTTATACAAACTGAGGCTACAGTTAACTGTGTACTGATATTTATACAAACTGAGGCTACATTAGCTGTGTACTGATATTCATACAAACTGAGGCTACAGTTAGCTGTGTACTGATATTTATACAAACTGAGGTTAAAGTTATCTGTGTACTGATATTTATACAAACTGAGGCTACAGTTAGAAGCAATGTACTGATATTTATACAAACTGAGGCTACAGTTAGAAGCAATGTACTGATATTTATACAAACTGAGGTTAAAGTTATCTGTGTACTGCTATTCATACAAACTGAGGTTACAGTTATCTGTGTACTGATATTCATACAAACTGAGGCTACAGTTAGCCGTGTACTGATATTTATACAAACTGAGGCTACAGTTAGCCGTGTACTGATATTTATACAAACTGAGGTTACAGTTATCTGTGTACTGATATTCATACAAACTGAGGCTACAGTTAGCTGTGTACTGCTATTCATACAAACTGAGGTTACAGTTATCTGTGTACTGATATTCATACAAACTGAGGCTACAGTTAGCTGTGTACTGTTATTCATACAAACTGAGGTTACAGTTATCTGTGTACTGATATTCATACAAACTGAGGCTACAGTTAGAAGCAATGTACTGATATTCATACAAACTGAGGTTACAGTTAGCTGTGTACTGCTATTCATACAAACTGAGGTTACAGTTATCTGTGTACTGATATTCATACAAACTGAGGCTACAGTTAGCTGTGTTGTGATATCTATACAAACTGAGGCTACAGTTAGCCATACTGTGATATTTATACAAAATGAGGCTATAATTAGTGTAGACCAAAACTACAGAAGAAGCATATCTGGATGGTGTTTTGGTCCAACAAAAATGATCCGATAATTTCCTGCAAGTAAGACACAGTACACAGTAGCATTGTCTTTTGTGAGGCAGAATATATGGTATTAGTGGCAACCATGCAGGAGAGACTAACTTGTACTAGCCTGTATAAATCTTTGAGGATAACCAAAATGGAATTTGTGGCTGTATGTTATTTTATAGAATATAGCTGTTACTAATTCTAATGCTGTTTCTAATGCTAATGTATGCACTACTACTACTAGTATAGTAGTAGTATTAATGCAACTACTGCTGTATTTCAGCTACTTAAGCTACTACTGGTTCAAGTACTCAATGTTCAGACTACTAGTAATATTACTTTACTAGTAGTAATAACCACAAATTTAATTATACAATTCTCATTAATTATTAATTTAAATTCAATTAATTTAAATATCTTCCTTTTTGCATGAAGTAAGCACACAAATTTTCTTTTAGAATATGAGCCTTTTTGGTTACATTAGAAAAGACAGGACAATGGTTATTAAATGGATATTAATACATGCACAGCATGGCAGTTACAATATCATCAGAAAAAATTTGTAATATTAATTTAGAATTTAGGATATCAAAAACATTAAAATATTTTTGTGAAACAGGAATTCAGCCATGCAATGATAAAATTTCCACACCGGATCAAAGAGGTGAGGGAGGAACACACCTTTCCTGACTTTTGCGGTCCCCATCTTACCTATGCCCATCCCCCACCTGCCCCGGTCACACGGTTTGAGCTGCTGACAGTCAGTAGGAACAGGCGCAGCAGCACAGACAGCAGCAGCACAGACAGCAGCAGCACAGACACACAGACAACGGATGGCTGATGGCTGAAGAGAGGAGAACTAATGAAAACTAAGTAAGTACATGAAACTGTTTTAGTTATTATTAATTAGACTAAGCACTGTAGCTAACAAGTTTGCAGCCAAATGGTAATTTTTTGTTAGTTTGCTAATGATAATATAATCTAGCTTTTCACCAAACATGTGTTGGACAATTCTGTCAGCAAACTGTAAACTTTTGAGCTGGTATTTGAGCATTTTTCAGGTTATCGACTGTCTTTTTGCTGCTTATTTTTACTTGGCTGGCCTCAGATACTGTATTACTGTAATATTCAGCAGTGTGGAAGGACAGTGAGGCTGAGGAGAGGAAAGAGGAATGTTTACTGAGCATTTTCACCTGCTACAACCATCAGTAGCTAGGGTTAACAACTAACTAGGGTTGCTTTTCAAATTAAAAGTGAACTTAGTGATAGAAGATGCTGCTGCTTCCTAACTCCTTTTTAAAGGGTGGTGGGGGTTTGTGTATGTGTCGGGGTAGCTGGCGTAAAAACTAAACCGTCTAAATGTAAGAAAGCGTCAAATGTTCAGCAGTGGAAACTGACTTATTCAGACTGGCTGCTTTGTTGAGCTAGTTTAAGTTTCAGTGGAACTTTAGTTGCAGTTATTTTACGCATCGCTCAGTGTAAAGATCTCTGCTTTTATCAATCAATCAATCAATCAATCAATCAATCTTTATTTATATAGCGCCATATCACAACAGAAGTCATCTCAAGGCACTTTTCACATAGAGCAGGTCAAGACCGTACTCTTTAATTTACAGAGACCCAACAAGTCCCCCATGAGCAAGCACTTGGCGACAGCGGTAAGGAAAAACTCCCCTTTAACGGGTAGAAACCTCAAGCAGACCCCGGCTCTTGGTGGGCGGCCATCTGCTTTGACCGGTTGGGTTGAGAGAGAGAAAGAGAGAGGGAAAGGGGGAGGGGGGACAGAAGAAAAACAATGACAACAACAAACAACAACAAGCACAAGCAGCAACAGCCAGGGAAGGATGCCATCAGGACTGTGAAGGACCGCGAAGGTTCGGCCCGGGAGTCAGGTTTTTCTGTGAGATGAGAAAGCACAAAAAACTCCGGGGAAGAAGCAAAGTTAGTGACATGCATTGATGTACATGAATGCATACAGATGGAGAGGAGGAGGAGGAGAGAGGAGCTCAGTGCATCATGGGAAGTCCCCCAGTAGTCTAGGCCTATAGCAGCATAACTAAGGGCTGATCCAAGGCGAGCCTGGTCGGCCCTAACTATAAGCTTTATCAAAAAGGAAGGTTTTAAGCCTACTCTTAAACATAGAGAGGGTGTCTGCACCCCGGACTGAATCCAGTAGATGGTTCCATAGAAGAGGAGCCTGATAGCTGAAGGCTCTGCCTCCCATTCTACTTTTAAAGACTGTAGGGACCACCAGTAAGCCTGCATACTGGGAGCGCAGTGTTCTAGTGGGATAATACGGTATTATGAGCTCTTCAAGATATGATGGTGCCTGACCATTAAGGGCTTTGTAAGTTAGGAGAAGGATTTTAAATTCTATTCTAGATTTTACAGGAAGCCAATGTAGTGAAGCTAAAATGGGAGAAATGTGGTCTCTTTTTCTAGTTTTAGTCAATACACGTGCAGCTGCATTCTGGACCAGCTGGAGAGTCTTTAGAGACTTGTTAGGGCAGCCTGATAATAAGGAATTGCAATAATCCAGCCTAGAAGTAACAAATGCGTGAACTTATCCTGCCACCCCAGGTAGTGCTGCCAATCACTCCTCTAATTATAGATATTTTCATTTGAAGTTTAAATGATACATCAACTGTTTTGTGTTTAACCTCCTGCAGACAGAGTGCACGATCCACCAGGCTGAACGCACGCTTACAACGCCTGAGGGAGCATCATGATAAATGCTTATGCAAGTACATGGAATACATAAATCACCAAGTACAGGTAATGCTTTCAAATGCAATACAATATTCATGCAAATATTTAGAAAATCACATTTCATACAATCTTCTGATAAGTTTTAAATAAGTTAAACCTCATATAATATGTACTGAAGATAATTCCTTTTAAATCTTTTTGTCTATTTAGTTCATGATTGAGATTATAACAAAACTGGAAAAGGATGTACCTGTCCAAATAATGTTTGGGAGTATAGATTGTTACTGCTAATTATTGCTAACTACAATAAACTGCATGAACAGTACATATGCTGTGACTTGATAGATGTGATCCCTATATTTTAATGGCGAAGATTTTCATCTGTCTCTTAAATGTGGCCTCTTAGTTTTTAATTAAAAAAAAGATGTGTGTAGGAGTACAGTGCTCTGGCTCTTCAGCTCTTTGTGAACCTCATGTCTGGAGAATGATAATAAATGTGTCCTCTGTCTATGTTGTTTAGCCTGCAGGAAGTCCAAACCAAGAAGAGGAGACCTCATCACCCTCACCAGTATTAACGCTATCATCACTATCATTACTATCATCAATACCATCACCACCATCATCACCATCACCACCATCATCACCATCATCAGCGTCAGAAGTTTCATCTGAGGTATTTGCAATTTCCAAGAGTTTGGTGTCAAATAAGCACTATTTTATCTTGTTCCATATGAC
>NW_027095935.1:0-5000 GCF_963924715.1 Thunnus thynnus | reverse complement strand
TTTGGGGACACCGTACGAACAGGAGGTGTCCCTTGAGTCGCTCTCCCTTGCAAGGTTCTTCATTAAAGTTTTCCCAGAATCATCATACGAAGTTTGGTTTGGTCTTCTCTTCTTCAAACTGACAACTGCCAGTGCATCAGCTCCGAAAATCCACAACAATTTGGCGTCACGAACAGGATTTCAACACAACAAAGACGTGGTAAGTGCATAATTTTATTTTATTATTGTGCCTTACCATGTCTGCGTTTGACGAAATCACAAAGAAACTGTGCATCACTTTCACTTTAAAGGTGGTCACAAAGTGAACAAAAAAAAAAAAAAAAGCAAAAAGCTGATGGTTAAAGAATCTAAACACATGAAAATGTGTTGAAACTGTGCAGTGATAAGCAGGTGCAAAGCATGTGGTTGTGAAGAGGTAAAAAAAGGCAGAGTTGAGTGAGTCTTAACTCCTGCAGTGCCACAAAAGTGGCTGGGATTTCTGGGCTAGCTTCGGGCTACGTCCGGCACAGGGGGACCCACCTGAGGTTTAAACTATAGAAAAGACGTTTTCGGGGTAGGATTTGGCCTATTTCGTTTAAGCCAAGATCGGGGATCATCCACTCTGTGTCCTGTGAGAAATGTTTTCAGACTTGGGATTCTAAGTCCTAGAGTCGGGCGCCGGTAAAAATTTTTTCAAACAATAAACAGTGTACACAAGACGAAGAGTTGCTTCGTCGGTTTGGCTTCAGATCACTGCTATTGCACCAGGAAGAGAGGTGTAAAAAAAAAGAACTTCGGTGATGCTGGGAAAGTTTTGATGTGTCTGTTTTGTGTTTGATGTGTTTGTTTGTGTGATGTTTTTAATGTAAATGTGTTAAAATGGGCAACAACACGTCTAAAGCAGTGAGTAGAACACAATCTACTACAAAATTAATTCATTCACCAAAACACAAGAGAAAGAACAAATCTGTTTCAGTAGGAAACAAACGCACCAATTCAGAAGTAAAAGGTCAATCTGCCATTGATAAGCTTCCCGAAGCAAACCCCCACACACTCACAGATGCACAATATAGAGCGATGTTTTCTCCACAATCTCCGGCGGGAGTTGTTGGTAGATTGAAAGGATGGACTTTTGTGTTTCCATTTTCTTCCCTTATCAGTGGACAGATGGCGAATGGCCATACGAAGGAGCGTTTGATAGAGATAAGCTTCAGATTGCTGAGTACAATGTTAACCCAGATTTTGGAAATCCATCTTGGGATAGTGCGTATATGAAAGATTGTGTAAATGTGTGGTTAACTGTTGCTCGTCAGAGGTGTGGAGTGAGTCTGGATGAAAAAAGAGTTGATCGTTTTTCTGATGAGTTCAGAGCAGCAGTGGAGAACTGTGTTAAATGTGTGACAGCATGTCACTTGCCTATGTTGGAAGCAGAGTTGCAAACCAGAGCTACAGAAATGATGAAAATTAAACAGAGGCATGGTGAGAATGTGAAGGCCATTTCCAAAGCTATCATATACGGTTGGGCAAAACGGCAAACTGATGCTCCCTCTCCACAAACTTTGTTGACCATTGTATCCAAAGCTGGAGTGCCTTTGCAAGAGTCACACACAAACAAAACAATGATTTCAATTTTTCCACAACTTTCACCTTCAAACCCCTTTTCAGCTGCTAACATGACTGATCAAACCATTTCACAACAAGCAAAGACTGACGATGAATTTCTCTTACTAGCCGCAGCTGTTGAGGGACAAAGACTACAGACTGAAGTAGAAAATAGAGAAGAGCAGATAGCAGCTAGAGAAAGGGAAAGAGACAGTCAGGCTGCTAGAGAAAGGGAAAGAGTTAAACAGGAAAAGAAAGATAGAGCCGACGAAGAAAAAGCTAGGAAAGCTGCAGAAAAAGAAAAGAAAGCTAATTTGTCATTCAAACAGGTAAAAAGCCAGAAAAGAAAGGAAAAGAAAAGACATTTAGCTGCCGTTGCTGAAGAAACAGAGATAGACACTCAGGACAGCTCAGGAGAAAGTGAGGTAGAACTTGAGTTACAAGGAGCCAGAGGTAAGGGGGAGGAGTCTGACACAGATCATAGTGACGACACAGAACCTGCAGTCAGGCCAAAGATGACACAGAGACGACCCCACACTGCAAGTAGCAAAACTCAGAGACGAGGTACAACTAGAATGACACATTCACATCTGGAAAGACATACAAGATCGAAAACTAACATTTTAGAGCCCCCTCTAAACATTACATCCACCTCAATAAATGCTCCAAAAATCATGGTTGGCAACACAGCTGTCTGCAAACCATGGACTCCTGCTGAGATAGTTGGAATGACACAAAATGCCCCCAATCCGACCACAAACCCAGATGAATACTGGGGATGGTTAAGATATGTATGCTCTGTGTATAACTGTCTGATACCTGATGTTGAACAATTACTTGCTGGCTCATACAGAACGGAGTGGGATTTGTGCAAAGGTGAATTTCTTTTCCCTGCTCGGACAGAGGATGGCCAGTGGCCTCCTCATAGAACCATGATTGACTGGTTAAATGAAGAAGCAAAAACAGCAATAAGAAAATGTGCACGACAGCGCACTGACTTTAATAAAGTAATTCACTGTGTCCAAGATGCATATGAAACTGTACCTGAGTTTGTTAACAGATTTACACGTACTTGGGATAGCAATGCAGGAATAGGACGAGAAGGAAATGAATATTTTGTTGTTACAACCTTTGTGCAAAATCTAAAACCAAATGTTGCAGCTGCATACAAATTGTCTGTCACCGATTGGCAAACCAAAGACTGGAAAGCAACGGTAAACAAAATGATGGCGCTAGATAGGTGTGAAGTTTTTGCTGAAGACAAATCTGCCTCCTTCCCAAAACAAATGTTACAGCATGCGCGACAGGGGGGTGGACAACAGCATTTCAAAAACAATAACAAGCGGCACTTTCCTCTCCCTCTTTGGTACTTCAATGTGCCTCCACACAACCTACCAATCCAATTCCAGTTCCTTCCGCTAATGATGTCGTGACAATGCAAAATCACGCTGATGACAGGGAGCGAAGTCTTTGGTTGCGTAAAGGTTGTAAAGTTGACGCGGAGTCTGGCTTGTGGCTCCACCCTGATGGTCGACCGGTTTGCCCTCGAGCTCTCCTTCATGTACTGGCACGTGTGACGCATGGTCCAGCGCATGTTGGAAGAGGGGTGATGAATGATGTTATTCGCTCACAGTGGTTTGCTCCAGGCATTACTCAAGTTTCACAAACACTTGTGGATAGTTGTATGATATGTCAACAGACCAGAAAAAAGAATAGCACAGTGAAACATGACCACTTAGAACCCCCATCAGGTCCTTTTGTAAATATGCAAATAGATTTTGTACATATGCCAAGCTCACAAGGCTTCAAATACTTGCTAGTCATAACCGACAGGTTCTCGAAGTGGGTAGAAGCTTTTGCAACGAAAAAAGAAGATGCAAGAACAGTTGTAAAGTGTCTGCTAAAAGAGGTAATCCCTAGGTACGGAGTGCCGCAGGGAATAGATAGCGACAGAGGTCCAGCTTTTGTGTCAAAAATCACTCAGGGACTGTCAGAAATCTTAGGATTTAAGTGGCAGTTACATGTTCCTTATCATCCACAGAGTTCAGGTCAAGTTGAGAGAATGAATGCAACTATCAAAGACAGATTGACCAAAACAGTCCTAGCCACAGGCCTGAAATGGCCTGATGCACTGCCGATTGTGCTGTACTCCATTCGGAGTGCACCAAGTGCAACTACAGGACTGAGTCCTCACGAGGTGCTGATGGGAAGACCAATGTCCACAGGGACAAGTCCCCCACTGACACCACACAAAGCTACTCTGCTTTGGACGGATGAGTTCATGACTGAGTATGTGAAAAGACTAACAGAGATTTTGAGAAAGTATCATTTACAGGTGGCTGACAGACTCCCCAAACCATCGGAAGAACCAATTCATTCCTTTCGAGAAGGTGACCTGGTATTAATCAAATCTCTGGAAAAAGTGTCTTTGTCTCCTAGGTGGAAAGGTCCATACCAGGTGCTGCTGACTACTAGGACGGCCCTGAAGGTCGAAGGCAGAGCAGAATGGATCCACGCCACAAGGTGCAGACTGGCCCCCCCAACCACTGGCGGAGGAGAGCAGAGCCCTGGCAGATAACCGGATGGTTACTCCTTTTTTCTCTCCTGTTTAGTAGGTTCGGGCAGGGGACAGGTCAAGTCGGTCCAAATGAGAGAGAGACAGGAGTCTCTCTGATTCCAGGCGAAGGAGAGCGGAAAGGCTTTCCTTCTCATGACACAGTCGGTGCCATGAACCCAGTGCCCCATGGACAGGGGCGCCCTTTGCAGAATGATCCAGAAAATGCAGACCAAGAGCCAGATCTTGGACATACGGACAAATCAATGAGCCCATTGGGACTCTACAACACTGTAAGTCCTGACAAAACAGTGAGATACATTGACAATGCTGCAATGAGAGAGTCTGAAGAAAAAGAGTCAGAAAAGACTGATGGACATATTTTACCAGCTCTCTCTCGAGTTAAACGAATTGTGAATTCTATTGTTTTTAAATGTCCTATTGACAGATGTAAAATGAATGATTGTAATATTGCATATCCAGTTACTTTTTCTCGAGGTAGATGGCGGTGGTCTACATATGATAAAACACTGTTTGAGACGAAGCAGAGTTCATCCACGTCGACGAAGGTAACGTTTTCACTTGTTAGACCACTAAGCAGACCTCTGGAATTGTGGTGTTTCACCAGACAGCAACTGAGAGGTTCTCCTGATTGTAGATCTTGGAGTGCAAATTTCCAGGAGAAGGGGGGAGAACTGGTAAGCTGTAAGTTCATGGAGAATGATGATTACCCCTGGAGTGGTTACTTTGCATCCACTAACACAATTGCTCCAACTAAATCTGAACCAAGGGTGCAAAACAAATTACTGCGTAGCGCTCAGCAACCAGTAGTGCGAAAAGAAAATTCAGCCCTTAGTCTTATGCT
>NW_027095934.1:0-4000 GCF_963924715.1 Thunnus thynnus | reverse complement strand
TAGACCTACAGATGTAACTTATTATACAGTCTTTATCAAGGGAACCCTTAGCCCAATAATTTTAATAATATTATGATACAATATGGATCGAGGTCACTCATTGCTTATCCAAGCTAACGTTAGCTAATTAACCTTAGAATAGTCAGCCAAAGTTGTGACAGCATTAGAGAACTATGCTAGGCTAAAAAAATACTACAGCTACACTATTTGGCATTTACTGACTGAGTGAGCACCAGCAGTAGCTGACGGTCTCACTTTATGATAGCGTTAGGCATATGTCTTATCTTATCTTATCATGTCTATATCTTATTATCATTGTCATTAATTGAATTAATCATCATTCATCGTCGTCATCATGGCATGGCGCACACAGTACCTCCCTGCGTCCTCCCTGAGAGTCCCTGTTTCCCTGCATGCTACTCCGTGCTTACTGCTTTAACTACGCTCTCCTCCTGCTCACTCTGATCCTCGGCTTCCATGTCACACGCCTGCTTCTCTGCCTGGCACTGGTCATGGCCAGCCACCTCTCCTCCTTCCACCTGTTGCTGCATAATGGTGGGTACTGTCACCGTAGATGTTGAAGCTACTGCTGCAGCCCCTGTAGCAAACATATCTGTAATTTTTGCTCATTTGGTGGCATCCACATCTAGATTCATCAGTTTTTTGGCCCGCAACATCTCTGCGCCCCCTTTCTTTTGTTTTTGCTTATCCATTTTGACAACTGACAAAGACCCTCCTTCATCCACAGATGTTTGGCTCTGAGCCATGGCATCCAGGGGCGGATCTACCAGGGTGGCATGGGTTGGCAGCTGTCACCCCTAAAAATGCCTTGCCACCCCAGCTGCCACCCCAGTTTTGGATATCTAATTCAAAAATATATATATTAAGATGTGGCTGGTCAGAAATTTAGAAGAGCAAAACTCCTATGTCTGAGTGCAAGTGAATGCAGCAAGAGATGATGCCAGCTGCCGCTAGCAGTCCCTGCAGCGGGCAGCAGCTCTGTTTTCTCTTGGCCCCTACAGCTTTCTGTGCAGCCTCTCCTGGTCCCGGCCGCACACAATTACTGCTGATGGCTTTTTTCCTGCTAAATGCGTGTGTGTGGTTGCCAACTTCCACTATTAGAAATACAGAATGGCTGCAGATGGATAGTGGCGGGGTTGTTTTGTTGAAGCGTGTTTTGTTTAGTAAGAGTAACTTGTGTTTGATTGTATGAGGGTCAGATTAAACCTTACTAAACCCAAATATTCACTGGTCCTACAAGTGTCTTTGGATTTCCTGCAGCTACCAACATCTCTGAAACAGCTCATTGTACAGACAAACATATCCAAATTTCAGATCAGTCATGCAAGTGCAAGATACAAAAGCACTCAGTGTAAAAAAGCACTAAAATCACTCGCTCCAAAGCCCCAAACAAGAGGCCACATTAGTCAGCAATGCAGTGACAGTTCATTCAAAGCTTATCTGAGAGTTCGCACTTTCACCACATTTTCAAATTGAAGCTCAGAGAAAAGGACTTTTGTTTAATCAGCATTACTGGATAAACACTGGATATCTTGGATCATTGGCAACACTAAATGTGTGGCTTCACAGAGTATATAGTAAGTGACACAATTGATGAATATCGTCTTTATATATAGGTCTCTACCTAGGGGCCGATTTAAACCCTTAAGGAAAGCTTGCATTGACATAATTACTGATCACTTTGAATCTTATTTCAGAAATCTTTGGGGAAATACTGAGGGGCATGCAGTAGGTTGAAAGAAACAGCAAGTGAAAAACAACACACATTCACTCAAACTTTTCACAACATTCAGTGTTAAGTTGTACACCATTATTAATAATGAGGACTATTAAAGGAAACATGTTAAGTCACTCTGATTCTTATTAGACACTTGTAAAAATGAAGAGGAGGGGTGACATCACCAGTTTTTTTCTACCAAAGAGAACACCAACTAATGAACAGAGAGATACATCAGGAGAACTGGTGATAGAAAGAGAGCAACAGGGAAGAGAAAAGGTGGAGGGCAAAGATGACCAGGTGACGAGGTGAAAGAGGGAGAGCAGAGATGAAACCACAGAGATGAAAAAAGACATGTATTTGGAAAAAATGTCTGAAGATTTGGAAATAAAACAATTTATTGATTTGTAATGCCACCTTTAGATATTTCTATTCAATGTTTTACTCATGTACAACAATAATGCAATGTTATTGAGTTAAAATATCTTCATTTGGGGGCTTTTCCAAGAAAATATTGATATGTATGATTGTAATTAAATCAGCATATATATATTTCTGCCACCCCTTAAAGTCTCTGTACCACCCTCTTTCCACTCCATGAATATTTCTCTAAATCAGCCCCTGATGACATCTGACACAAGAAACAGAGAGGACAGAGGGGGAGTGGTGGGGCTGGCCCTGTAAAAGATGTAATTGCGCCAGCCTAGTGTCATTATCAAAAATGAACCAATGGGCCGCTGCCCTTGCTTTATGGGCCAGTTGTTTGTTTTTTGTTGTTTTTTTGGTTGTTGTTGTTGTATTTGTTTTTTAATTAAAAATTAAATACCTGCTATGCCAGATTACCAGTCCAGCACTGGGCTAATAGCAGAGCAGAGAGGCAAAGATAACAAATGTATCACAGTGTGAAAAAAGTGGGTGACAAACCCAAATGGGCCACTGACCAATCAGCTTGTTTGTCAGCCTCTTCCTGGAACAGAAGGTAATCCTTAATATTGAACCCTGTAACAGGTGCAGGGAAATTACAGCAATGAGAACAAATTGGCTAGAGTTTACATTTATTTCCCTTGCAGTTGTTCAGGCATTTTAAATTGCTTGTATTGCACACAGTAAATTAAACAATGTGCAATTTATTTATATAGTTAGAAATTTGTTTAATGCATTATTCATATTTCTTTGAATATGGGCTTTCCAGAATATGGTCATTTTTCCTGATTAAAGAAAGCCATTTTATATATATATTCTACTCTTCTACCTCTGCCTTTACTGCCCCCATTCCTCAATTGAACAGATGTGTGTTTCAAATACCAAACAGAATTTTTTATTCTTCCCCACATAAAATAGCACTGTCCTCATATATCATCCCATTAAAAAACACACATGATTATAAGGCTATAAGGCTATAATGTAGGCCGTATTAAACTAATTATCAGTTTCACAGTCTTTAAAGGCATTCTTATTTCCAAGATGAACAAAAGATACAGAGACAAAAATGTGTACTGCAGATTAAGTGTCCAAAACTGGCTAATAGATATTTCAGTCATAATCCTCCACCTGTTGCTTTGAAAGCACTATCACTGTAAACAATGTGCTACAACCAATGAGAGCCTTCATCGGTAAAGCTCCCATTAACCTTTCCTAACCCATAATCAACAATTATTGCTTCTGAGTACAATCAACAGTAAAGTAGCTATGAGCTCCAAGATATCTACACTAATGTAATGTGATGAAACCAGCAATCAACAAAACATAGGCAATCACAGTGCGACTAAATCTTGATGCATATTCCAAAGACTTATTGGCTAACAGTGGGACACACTGATCACATAAACCAAAACAAAAAAAAAAGTTAACCTATTAAGAACAGTATGACATTATAGTTTCAGGAAAACAATACAATAACCAATGAGTAAACAACCTATATAATACAATTGTAATAGTAATAATGAATATATTTAATCGTTGTATAGTTTTATTACTTTGAATCAAAGCGGAAACTCAGCAGTCATTGGTTTGAGCCACTATGGCCACCGTACTCTGGACATGCCTGCTCAAATGGATTGTAACACTCACACATACTGTTACATTATGTGCCTGTATGCATGAGAATGTTTGAGCATGTGTGTGCATATGAGAGAATGTGTGTCAAAAGAGACAGAGGGGGGCTGTCTGCTGGCCATTGGCCCCTATGGCCTATCGAGTTCGCCGTGGATCAGTCTTTGCTTGCCTGTCGTCTATCGCGCTGCCAGCTGTCAAACGGCCTGT